>NC_056748.1:126152051-126394551 GCF_019279795.1 Protopterus annectens | reverse complement strand
TAAAAGTATTTCTGGTTTAATATTCAATGAAGAAAAACTAAAATACTACCTATATATACACGAAAAATACTCTCATTAGTGATTTTACTAAATATGTACCCAACTCAGGTCAGATAACTTATTTAGGTATAATACTATCTAAAGATATTAAATCTATTATATATAATAACTATAATACCTGTTTTCTTAATATACAAACTCTTTTAATACCTGGAATAATATGTTTTTACTATGGAGGAGAGACTTACAATTATTAAAATGATAATATTCCCCAAGATTTTATACTTAATACAATCAATAATACTTTCACCTACAAAAATAATTATCAAGAAACTGAATACACTAATGTTAAATTTCTTATGGGCACCTAATAGACCTAGGATTGCATTAAAGAAACATACTAATAGCTGGTCTCAAGGGGTATTTCTTTTCCAGACTTTAATTTATATATTATCTCTTCTATTATAAAAGTTATTACTTTATTAATAGATCGGTCATATGTCGCAAAATGGAAAGATTATTGGGAGCTAATTAGTATGCACTTCATGAAAATCTCCTTAACACATAAAAATATGATTATAAATAACTCCATGTTGTGGTTGCTAAAGGAATTTTGTACTTCACCTATTACACCTAAACATATGGTCTGTTACCCATTAAATATTATTATTAGTTATCGTAACTTTATATTCATGCACCCTAAGTATAGGGAATGGAATTTTATTGTATTCCTATAATTTATACTCAGGGTATGCTTATGTCATCTACTTCTGAAGGAGCTCATTTAGCTATAGATAATAATCTAAAGTACTGGTATCAGCTGATATCTGATAATAAAGTTAAAAATCTAGATTTCTTAAAACAAGAATTTGATCTAAGAGAAACTTGCTGGTTAGAGGTTCAGATCTTTAGACAACATCTCATTGATAGAATAGATCTAATGTCTATAACAGTTAAAGAATCTATTCCAAAACTGATTGATTACTTGATAATAAATTTACAGCATAAAGTTTCTGATAAAGGTAAACTTTCATATATACATAAAATTATCAGACAAGAAACTTTTTACAATGTAGATTCATACTGGAATTATTTCACCTCTATTAATGGGGACCCACCAACTCAACAAGATAAACAATATATATTGGAATCTGCTTATAGAACTACATCTTCCATTGTCTGGAGACTTTATACATGGAAATTTTTACATAGATCTTTTATACACCTTTGATGATGAATAAAATTAATAATAAAGATAATCTATGTAAGAGATGTAATGTAGAAATTAATGCTGACTGGGCTCATATGTTTTATGACTGTATGAAGTTGAAAGAATACTGGAAGTCAATTAATGAATTTTTGCAGGCTTTTTACAGCTAATTTCATTATTTCTAAGTCTCTTATATTATTCAACACACCTGTACCTCAATGTGTTAAAAAAGATTAAACTTCCCTTGTTATGGTCTATCCTAGCAGTGGCTAGGAAAATAATAACTAGAAATTGGATTTCAGATACACCTCCTTCGTTCAATGAATTTAAAAATGTTATGAATATAATGTGTCATATGGAAATAAGCACAATTAGAATGAGAACAACTAGAAAAACATCACATTTTATTGTATGGGATAATTTACAAAATTTGTTAAAAAAATTCTAATTTCAATAGCACAGTATTTTAGTTTAATTAATTGATCTGATTGTAGTGGATGTCTTTGTAAATACTTTAGTTGTTTTGTTGAATATTATAATAATACCTATTTTTAATTATTTGTATAAAATTGTTATGATATTTCTCTTATGTTAAAACAATAAACTTGTTTTGAAAAAAAAGGAATATAACAAAGGTGAGATAATTTGGTGTGATATATAATTTTCTACAATAAAATTGCAGTGTTACACATAGTACTTCATTTTAATTTTCTGTTTATTTATTTGTTTCATTGAATATTGTGGTCTCTCTGTCTCTCTGAAGTTAGTTTGCTACAAGTGTAGCAAACTGGTTTCATTGGGGGTTAATGTTGTTTTCATTTCTTTGATATCCGGTGTTTAACTCTTAGCCTAGAGGGTTTCTCTGTGCTTATAAGTGTTAGTCACATATCTGTGAATTTATTTATGCTCAATATCTGAGCTGTTTTGCTGGCTGCTATCTACCTGCAATCAACTGTATTACAAGCTGAGTTAAGTATAAACTTACAGTGTTACAGATAGTACTGCATTTTATTTTTCTGTTTATATATTTGTTTCATTGAATATTGTGGTTTCTCTGCAGTTATCCTCACTCCCTGTGTTCAAGTACTCTTTTTCTGCACTTATTACTGCTTGTTAGTGTGGTGGTGGTGCTGCAGTAGCATTGTCGCCTCACAGTAAGACGTTGTCCTGTTCGATTCTCAGCTAAAGCATCTTCTGTGTGGAGACATGCGTGAATGGGCTTACCTTCGTTGAAGGTTGTGCGTCAGGCCTGGCAAGTCGGTACGTAAAAATCTACTGCCAATCATTAGTGGACCGGAGTTCCGCTGTGGCGACCCCTAACCGGGAAAAGCCGAAAGATACAACATACAACATTACTCCTTGTTAGTAGCCTGATTAAATTTGTCTGCTATTCTATGCATCTTAGTTTTGGTTTTAGCACTTGTGCTTCAGGCCAGTTATTTTACATTTAGGATTTTTGTGGACAAACCCTCATCAAACCCTGCTCTCCCTACACCCACCAAGTATTTAGAGCACTCCATTTCTGTGAATTTGTACAGAGGTGATATAGCAGAGAGCTAAATTCTCCTGTCTGTGAACAGAGTTGGAACCTTTTCCCATCTTATATTCCAAACTGATAAGTACACTTTTTGCAACTTAGTCTGCAATGTGTTGTATTTATATATTTGCTTTATTATTTATGTATTTGCTGTATTGTTTCTGTCCTTTGTCTGTACTTTGTTTCTCAGGGTAGCTCAGAAGCTAATTTCAGGTGGGGGTTGTTGAACCAGCCCATCTTAACTGTTTGTCACTGCCTGAGGTGTATTTTCTGTGTTGTACTTCCATTGCTAGAATCTCCTTGTGTTCTGAGTGTACTTCTCAACCAATCTGGAAATATAGAGCTGATGAGTATATTTTTGGCACTTTTTAACAGTTCAGAGTTCTGCACTGTCTTAATTTTTGCTTGACTGAATTATTTATATATCTACTAGCATTGTTTTCTGATAGTCTAAGTACCTCCATTTTGATTTTCTCCTAATTAACTGCTTTCTGTACTTGTTTTTAGTAGTTTTTTTTAATTTAATTGCATTTATTTAAACTGTATTTGCTTTAATACTGCTACACACTCGAATATGCTAGCTTGCACTGCATTTGGATTGTTTTACTGCTGTTTTAGCTGCTTTTCTGTAAAAAAAAAAACAAACAAAAAAGTTCTAAGCTTGTTTCCTGCCTTTCCTGTAACTAGTCTAGTCCAGATACAGATTTGCTGTATCCAGGACTGTTTGTTTGGTTCTGAGCCCCCCCAAGCCTGTCTGTGTTGGAGGGAAGCCTTATAGCTTATCAGTGGGAGTAGTAAGCACTAGGTAGCCTATCTACCACAAGAGAAGTGGCTTCTGGCCCAGAAATTGTAGTTTATTGGCTGTTTGGGCAATTTTTCCACACCTTTCAACTTTCTGGTTTAAAAGGACACATTTACAAGCGTTTACACTTGTTTAAGCTCTGCCTAGCGGTGCTGAGCTGAGGTAAACTATTACTGGTGCAGAAAGTCTGCTCTTTAGTTTTTCCCTTGAATCTTGCTAGTTCTTTCTCTCTTCCATTTCAAATAGCTTAATCGCTTTGCCCTTCGGCAGGTTTTTGCAGCAATTATTGTAGCACACCTAAGTGCCATAAGCACTAGTTGTTCTTCACGGAAATAGCTCCAGTACTTAGTAGTTATGAACACCCCTTCTGGCATGATCAAAGGGTAGATCCCTGTGCTTTCTCCTATTAACCTGGTACACTTGGGCATTCTGAGGCAGTGTAGCAACTGCCTCATGTACACAGACAACCCTCTCCTTTTACCTCCCAACACTTAGACTTGTGAGAGATGCACTTATATCACCAAATTGGAAGATACACACTCTCCAGCCAAGACTGGACTAACTGGTCAAATGGAGAAGGTCAACACCTGCACCACCCCACATGGAACACATAGCCCTGCAGACACCTGCCATTACATTTCTCACATAAAAACACAAACCACACGCCCACCTTCATGGAGGCTCTCAATAGAAATTTACCCAAACAGCAGAGACCTCCAAGACAGAAATGCACTTGACCACCACAACACAGCACCTCCACAGTGTGCCCCTCAACCTAAGACCCTAAGGCTAAAGACATTGCATAATACACTAATCATAGGTGACTCACTAGTGAGGCACACATGTCCCACTCACTAGGTTGAATAAGGCAAATGTAACAGTCAGCTGTCTATCAGGTTCCTGAATTTGACACATAACACACGCACTCAGGTCACTCCACAACAAGTACAAGTATGACTCTGTCATTGTCCGTATGGGTGTGAATGACCTGAGATGCACCTCCCTGGACTACATGAAAAGACACATGGTGGAGCTCACGAATTATGTAGCCCAGGCAGGTATGACCCTAGCCCTGAGCAGTATCCTACCATCACCCAGAGTGCTCAGGTAAGAGCCACCCTCTCCAAAGCAAAAAACACAGCATCAAAGGGACCAGATGGTGTCCTGGGCTGCGTCCTACATGAACTCCAAGAAGAGCTAAACCCAAAAATAAAACTACTGTTCAATCTCCGCCTTACTACAGGATATGTGCCCAAAGAGTGGCGTACAGCAACAGTGGTCCCTCTCCATAAAGGTGGTGCCTCAACAGATCCTGGAAACTATCGCCCCATAAGCCTGACTAGCTTGGTCTGCAAAGCTATGGAAAGGATCATCATGGACCTCATAAATAAAGATATTGGGGACCTACAGACACTGGATCCTACCCAGTTCGGCTTTGTTAAGGGCAGATCCTACCTCTTAAACCTGGTTGATTTCTTTGAAACAGTCACCAAGGCCATTGACGAGGGGAAGGTGGTCCACACAGCCTACCTGGACCTCACAAAATCCTTCGATACAATACCCCACTCGGGCATTATAAATAAGCTCACCAGCTTAAATATAAACCCCTATGTCACTAGATGGATTGCAAACTGGCTCAAGGACAGAACCCACATGGTTAGAATTGCTGGAGCCATGTCAGACTCCAAACCAGTTACAATTGGTGTCCCACAAGGCTCAGTCCTGGGACCTCTCTTGTTCGGTATATATTTCTCGGAGGTACAGGCCAACACGGAAGGACTGTGGCTGACCAAGTTCGCAGATGACTGCAAACTGGGCGCCATAATAGACTCTCCAGCCGACACAAGCATCCTCCAAAAGGGCCTCATAGAAACAGACGACTGGTGCCAGAGCCATGGCCTCAAGCTAAATGCCAAAAAGTGTATAGTCATCCCCTTTGGCAAAAAGAAAGTGCGCACAAATTACCACATAGGTGGTAATCCATTAAGTACAGAAGAAGTAATTAGGGACCTGGGGACCCAAGTTGATAGCAATCTCTCATTTGACAACCACGTGGCCAAAGTGGTTAGAAAAACATTTTATATAGCCCACCTAATCATGAAGGGATTCGCATCTAGATCAGGGGAGGTCATCGTGCCTCTTTACTCATCCCTCATCAGGCCCATAATTGAGTACAATGCCCCTTTCGGGATGTACCTTACCAGACACCTGCAGCAACTGGAAAGACCCCAAAAGTACCTCACCAAGAGTCTCACAGGGCTCAAACAGATGCCATATGCTGCCCGGTTAAAGAAACTCCAGCTCTACTCAGTGGCATACCGCCTGTTCAGAGGCGATCTGTGCCTGACGTATAAAGCCATGTCCAACACGGAATTAATGGACATGCTGCACCTCAGAAAATCCAAATCCTATCGAGCTACGTGCTCGAGAGACTTGAACCTCAGCACTGAAATAAATAGGACATGCTGGAGGGACAGATTCATAACCCAGAGGCTCCCTTCACTCTGGAATAAAATCCCAGTCCAGGTTAGGCAGAGTCCCTCATTGACTCTCTTTAAGAGGAATCTTGATGAGTGGATGGGAGATCGTAGGTTTACCCCGGGTATCACTTCTGTGTCACTGTTAGACAGAGGCACAGTATACTAACCTCGAAAATGGGCATAGCAAAATAAATTTAAAATGGGTGGCGAAAGCCAAACACATTCTGGCTAGGCTTATAAATGCCCTAGGGCAGATAGCCTAGTATGAACCTATGAACCTATGAACCACAGTACAAACAAAAACAATTTACTTCAAGAATTGGCTAAGTTTCTGATGTCATTCTAAGGGGATCCAGTACCTGTCTGCTTTGGACGACATGACTGACAGACTTCGATGCTTTGCCAGAGATGGCCTGCATCTGTCACCCCTGGGTTTCTAGGTACTGGCTAAGGCTCTTGTCACCCCTAAAGTGCCTTTTTTAGGCAGTGTTCCAAAGACCAAATTACCACCGTAACAGCTATAAATAAATGCAGTCTGAGGGTCATGCTGCTTAACGTTAGAAGTCCAAATCTCAAGATGCACTCGCTCAAAGCACTCCTCAAAATTGAGAACATCGACATTTCTGCTGTAACGAAGACCTGGTTTAAAGTGGCAGAAAACACCCCTGTGCTACCAGGCTATAACTCATTCCACACCTTTCGGCCCTGAAACATGGACCGTAGCTGTAAAGGCGGTAGTGTCTCATAGGTAGGTACTAGGCTATCGGCCCTGGGGCCTATACAAGCCCAGCCAAAAAGGTACCCTGACTTTTGCCACCCAAGAAAATTATTTTCCTGTGCCACTGTCGAGCAGAGCCACAGAGGTGATCCCCGGGGTGAATTTTCTATTTCCCATTCAATCATCAAGATTTTTCTTGAAGAGTGCTAATGAGCTTTGTTTGATATAGATAGGTAGTTTATTCTGGAGTATGGGAAGTCTCTGGGACAGGAATCTATCCCTCCGGCATGTTCTGTTTATTGTGGTGACAAGGTTTAGGTCCCTAGAGCGTGTAGCTCGGAAGGAGTGGGATTTCTTTAAGTGGAGCATGTCCAACAGCTCTGGTTTGACATAGCTTTGTATGTTAGGCAGAGATCACCTCTGAGTAGGCAATATGTGATGGAGTAAAGCTGGAGTTTTTTGAGACTGTCTGCATAGGGCATCTGTTTGAGGCCGGTAATCCTCTTTGTGAGGTCTCCATATTCATAAAGGATATGCACACCTCCAGACTAGTAGTCCAGCATAATGCATCTGAGATATTTCAGTACAACTAATATTGGGTAAGATGGCAATCCAGGTCATAGCCTGCTATAGATCCCCAACCATGTCCCTAGACTCTCACTCCATCATCCTAAGCACCCTGGACTCTATCAAGGTCCAACCCAACACTCTCATACTAGGAGACTTCTACCTCTCCATCAACTGGGAGAACTACTCAAGCACCAATACACTGGCTGAACGCTTCTTGGAATTCATCATTTCCAATGGCCTGGAACAGCTCATTCTGACCCTTGCTAGAGCAAGCAACATCCTTGACCTGGTTATTACTAACATGGGCGGCTGATGCTCTACACCAGTAGTCAATCCCTCCCTGGTCAGATCTGACCATAAACTAATCACCATGGAAATCCACCATGCAAAACATGTACAGTCAGAGCTGAAAAGTCTGTAACCGTGTGGGAGGTGTTATAGCATGTACCCCAGTCACAGCATACCTACAACTACTTAGAGCAGAAAATATGGACAAAACCATAAACAGAAGTGGGACAAAGGCCCACATATAAGGAGAAGGATTAACTAGTGGCTACACAAATGTAGGCAGTGCAGAGAATAAACAGGTCATCCAGTAGCATGGGTTCCCTGCTGTGGATGGCATCAGTAAATCAACTGTCAGCAGTTCCTAACATCAATCTATTAATGATTTGCTACTGATGTACCAGAAAATTACAATACTATGTAAAACATACCAGACATATGATGCAAAACCCTGTACAGTCAATTACAATCTGTACACACCCTAGTTATGACTCAGATATTATATGCAGCATACAGCCAGGGAATCCCTTGGACATAAAATCAGGGAGGTACTGTACTGCTGAATCTGGTGCAGCAGCCAACTAGCTGTAGCACACAAAATCCTGGAATGGAGTACAGATTGGTCTGGCCTGGAGTCACCTTGTAAGTACTGACAGTCACACTGGGCATGTTCCTACACTTAGCTAATTTTGGCCCATGTCTGATGGCTCATATGCTTAAAGAACTGAGATGTGAATATATCACTGTGCATACAGACAGGTATGTATATGTATCTGTCTCTCCCTATCCCCCTCAGACATGATTACCCTTCTGTATCAGTATGTGGTACATAACATATATATATATATATATATATATATATATATATGTGTATCTATATATTTATATATATATATATATATATCATCTCTATATATTTATATATATAAATATATAGATACATATATATATATATATATATATATATATATATATATATATATATATATCCACATAAACATGTAGAGTGATGTAGCGCTGCAGCCACTTGTGCACTAAATGTAACTGGTGGTGATTGCAAGTTGTACTGTGGGCTGTAGTGTGTAGGATCTAGGACTATCTACTGAATGCCCACAACACTGAAACTAAAATGGCTGAACACACTTTAGTGAAAGTCTTTTCACCAAAAAAGCACTTTCTTTAAAGTGTGCAAAAAAAAAAAAAAACTCACAGTACTCGTGTTTACGCAAGGGGGCAAGCACCCCTGCACCCCTCACACCCCCCCACTTTTATGTTTTCACTCTGAGATCGCACTACAGTGGGGAAAAAGGGAATATTCCCTTATCCCCACTGTACTACAATCTGAGCAACATCCATTTCCCCACGTTTTACTCTTTTTTTAGCACAGTGTCACAAAAGTGCTTTTTCGGTGAAAAGCACTTTTGTGAAAGTGAGCTCGACCATTTCGTTTTTGGTGAAACAGACGTTCGGTAGAAAGTAGAGATCGCAGTGTGTACTAGTAGGTAGGCAGGGGTTCTAATCTCACATCACCCACCTTGTATGTGTATATGTATGTATTTCCCATACAGCAGTACAGACATCTCTATGTCTGTGCAATGCTCAATCATTTTTTGGCCCTCTGACTAGCGTTCTCCACAACAGTGACCTCCCTGTCAACAGCTGTCGATGCCATCCACCTTAACAGCAGTGGCAGACACTGTCAGAACATATAAGCTCTGTGGTGCATGCAATAAGTACATAGTACAATGGTATAAACTTGTCTTTGCTTGGCTCATTAGTAGCAGTACAAAGAACCGCCTGCTCACACCCTTGATCTCCCCTCCCCCTTCCCTGTTTATTACATTAAGACAATCCCAAAATTAATAAATATTACCTGTGGCAGGCACCATTTTTAAAACTACAACCTCCCTTGTCACTATCATATGTTCATTTATCAGTTAACTCTGTTACCTGATTGTTTTCAGCCCCCTCATAAGAGCAACTAACAGGGTCTCTATCTGCTTCGCTCTCCACCATGCCCCTATTCCCTCCCACCCCCAGTTGTCCCACCTTTATTACACTCACAAACCCCTCCCATCTTTGCAATAGCCAACCACAGCGCTAACCCAACACTACCTCCTCCATCTTCTCACTACTATCACACCTCCTCAACTAACATGTACATGCATACCTTACCTATGCTCACTGCGTGCTCTCTCCTTGCATATCTTACATCCTCCCAAAGCTCCATCATTCCCCCACTCAACCACTACCACTATACTACTACTCACACCACCACTCATGTCTCACCCTCACTCAGCTCCCCTCCCACCAACTCAAGAACCATTCCTATGCACCCCCACATATTCTGCCAACTATATTACTCAAACATAAAGCATCCCTACAACTTAACATAGTAACCCTCCCACCCACAGAGCACAATCATAAAGTTTCCCTTATAAACAAACACATTCAAAAACTGAGAAAACTAATAACCTCATACATATCAAAACTAGCCCTAAGTGGAGACATCCACCCCAACCCTGGCCCTAACATCTCCAACCCCAATTTTCATAATCAGACTAGAAACCATAACTTCTCTCATATTATAGCCAATAAAAAGCCAAGTGACTTCCTTCTACTAAGCATAAATATTAGAAGTATATCCAACAAAGTCCATGAACTCCATGCCACCATAAACTTGTACTCCCCAGATATAGTCATCCTGACAGAAACCTGGCTAAAACCTCACATTACCAATGAGCAAATACTCCCTACAGGTTATGGCATACTAAGAGTAGACCGGCTAAACAAGAAGGGAGGCGGTGTAGCTATAATATTTAAACAGCATCTGAACATCCAGATCTTAAAATCATCAGCTCCACAAATAGGCAATGAAGAAATAATATATACTAACCTCAATATAAACCAAAACAAAACCATCAGCATAATTGGATGCTACTTCCCACCTGGCCAAAACATCCCTCCACTAGCAAACCTCCTCAGCTGGTCTACCCACCATCTCCCCCAAGAAACTATCATTTTAGGTGATTTCAATATTGACTGACAATCCTGTTCTGGCAACCATCCAACCCATCATGTAGACCTTCATGGCTTCACCCAACTAGTCCAGTCGCCAACCAGGATAAATAAAAACTCCAGCAAGCACACTACCCTGGATTGGATAATCGTCAGTAAGAGCCCCCAGTCATATATAAAAGGCTGCTTATCAGATAGCCTCAGTGATCACTCCCTAACATTCCTAATCAAAAAATACCTATACCAAGCTAAACCTGTCATCTACCGTCAAATACGTAAAAAACTAAACTTTAACCCACTCATGTTCATCTCATCCCTCAAAGAATGTAACTGGCATCCTCTAAAGCACCTCAGTCTTGATGACGCAGTTGAATTTTTTAATACTACCTTCCTGAGCATCCTTAATTACCATGCCCCTATAAGACTTTCCAGAACCAAAGCACAACCCTCCCCATGGCTACAGACAACCACTAAGCCAGAAATGAAAAATAGGGATAAAGCCTGGGAGCACTGGTGCAAAACCAAAACCCCCTCAACTAGACAGAAATTCCTAGAACTATGCAATAGAGTAAAAAATCTAATAAAACAGGACAAATTCCAATACTACCAGTCTGCCCTAGACTCCTCCCAACACAGCCCCAAACAATTCTGGTCCTCCATAAACTCCATCCTCCACCCAGGTAAAGTCAGTACCCCTCCTCCTAACATTCCTCACTCCTCAGAAAATATTGCTACCTCATTCAACACACACTTCACACAAACCATACTATCACTAGCTAAACAACACAACCCCCCTCCCCTCCAACCCACACCTTCAGCTAGTAATCTCCCCACTGCCTTCTCTTTTTCTCTTGTACCTGCCTCCAACATAAAAAAACTCTTAACTAAACTTAAGCCCACCAGATTAGCAGCAGACAACCTCCCAAGTGAATACCTACAAATCGCAGCTGATGCTCTGGCCTACCCAGTATCCATCTTGATTAACCAATCTCTATCACAAAGTTCCGTTCCCACACTGTGGAAAGTATCGCATATAATTTCCCTCCACAAAGGCGGACCCTCCACAGAACTAACCAGTTACCACCCCATAGCTATTCTCTCTCCATTCTCCAAAATACTAGAGAGATGCATACACTCTCAGGTCTCAGACTACCTCCTTACTAACAACCTCCTTTCCAGTACTCAGCATGGTTTCTGACCAAACCATAGCACCACCACTGCTTTACTCTCCTTTACTAACACTATCCTTCAGCATAAAAACAATGGCTATCTCTCCTCTGCTACTTTCCTAGACCTATCTAAAGCATTTGACATGGTCCCACACAAACAACTTTCTCTATCCTCAATAACCTATCCTTCTCTCAATCAGTCACCAACTGGTTTCAGAGTTACCTGTCTTACCACCAACAATCCGTTGTATGGCAGAATGACATATCTCCCAAACTACCTGTCTCCATAGGGGTTCCCCAAGGATCCATCCTTGGACCCCTACTCTTCTCTGTTTTTACCAATAATCTAGCCTCTGCCACCAAACATGGAACACTCATACAATACGCAGATGACTCGACCATCATCTGCTCAGCCCAGTCCCTACCCAAACTGCAAAAAGTCACCCAGGAAACCTTTTCCTCTGTTGAAACCTGGTTATCCAATACCCAATTAATACTCAACCCAAACAAAACTAAACTACTCATCTTTCAACCCACCAAACATACTCAAAACAACTTTCACTTTAACATCACAGCAAAAGACAACACCACTATATACCCAACTGAACACACCAAATTGCTAGGAGTGGAAATAGACAATAAACTAAAATGTGACATTCACATATCCATGACCATAAAAAAGTCCACAAAAAACTAGGAGCATTATACAGAAATAAGCAACTTCTCACCAAAGCAGCAATGATTTCAATAGCAAATTCCCACCTTATCTCCACCCTACTTTATGCCCCTCCAATATATACCAACCTAAGGCAATGCGATCTAAACAAGATAGAGACCTGCTACAACAAAATGGCCAAATTCGCCACAGGGGCATCCTACCATAGTCACCACTGTCTCTCACTTGCTAAACTGGGCTGGCTTGAACTCCCTCACCTCCTTCAATGGTATCAACTCTCACTCGCCCACAAACTAGTAAACCATCCACTAAATGTCCCATCGCTCCAGAATCTACTCCAGCCCTATCACACCACCAGACCACTAAGATCCAGCAACAAAAATCACTTGCATATCACTAAAGCCAATAACTCTGCTGGTAAAGCACTATTCTCTTGCACCATAGCCAAATTATGGAACTCCCTCCCACCCACAATTACCTCCGTACCATCATGCACCCACTTCAAAACTGTACTAAAAGCACCCCTAAAAAGATGCTGGCTATGCCCTTACAACTCCCACTCTAATATCACCCACCCCATCCAGCCACTACCTTTCTTTCCACTCCACTAACTACCTTGATTATAGCAAGCTCATATGCTCATAAGCCTAGTACTTATTATACAGCAGGAACTTCTTATTGTAACATTTGTTAATGTCTGTTATGTACTTCACAGATAAAGATTCTAGTTGTCTACTGATATACTATGTTCTTCATCTGTAAATATGTTGTAAGTAATTGCTATGTTAAATTGTTAAACACTATGTAATCCAATGTAACTACTGTCTGCTTATTTTAACTGTGGAGCTTTTCTCCCCGGGCCTCCACTGAAAATGGACCTACGTCCAGTCGGACACTCCCGGTCAACAAATGTAAATAAACAAATAAATAAATAAATAATAAATAATAAACTACTAGATAGGTAGGAGTTCTAATCTCATAAAAAGGTAACTGTGTGTGTGTGTGTGTGTGTGTGTGTGTGTGTGTGTGTGTGTGTGTGTGTGTGTGTGTGTGTGTGTGTGTGTGTGTGTGTGCGCGCGTGTGTGTGCATGTGTGTTTAAATATACCCCCTTGCAGCAGTGTGTCTATGTTGCCTATCTGTGTGCATTGGTTATACATTTTAAGGGTCTCTGAGTAACAGCTGGCCCTAAATAGCTCACATCTAACTATGCATAAATGCTATCTGCCACCACCTACATTTGTAGGTATGGAACACCCAGGTGACACATAGCAAAGGTAGGATGCATTGTCACAGGGTATGCATGCAAGATTATGCTGTTTGTCCCCATTGCCCCTGGCACATTGTTCTACACATACACACCTAGGTAACCATGCACATATACAGTCGTTCCTTGCTGATGTCATATTTCCACTTTGTAACCATGCCATCCTGAGCTGCTGTACTACCACCAAGTCTCCACAGACTAGCCACTCAGACCTCTGCGACAGAAACATACAAAGTTCTGAGAGACACCTGCCAGTCTGCAGCAACAAGACCAATCTAACATCATGCAGCAATGGTACAGACACTTTGACATGTACTCATGATGCACCCAGCATACAGCACCTGTCATGGCATAACACAACTGCACTACAACATGTCATGTACTGTACTATAGACATCCTGTGCATCAGACACATAGTTGCATCAATGGTAGGATGGCAGGGATGTGGCACAGGTATCATCACATGCACAGGGTATGGTGTGGGGGTGTCAGAGGCCTAGGCTGTGCCAAACAGTTGACATATGTGGGAGTGCTGGTCAGTTGGGCCATGGACAAATGCCATGTGTGTCTGTTGGTGACCTGCATGTGACAGTGATGTATGAGTGTGTGCACTTACACAGTCAAGCCATGTGCTATGTTGGACAGCTGTGGACCATACATGGCAGAATGGACAGTATACCCTCTCTGGCCATGAACATGAGAACTGTCTCTGCTAGGAATGGCACTGGCACCACCATGCCAAGGGTCAAATGTGGTGCTAGTCACTAATGGTGACTGGTGTCTGCTTGGCCCATGTCCATCGTGGGACTGCCCAGGACCATGTGCCCACAGCCTACAATGTCATGTTGTGGACAGCACCCTCCCGTCTTTAGTGCTGGAGGCATTGCCACTACAGGAGCATGATGGGCATGGCTATGTGGACTTACAGCAGATGTTGTAGCTGACCTACAGCCACATGTCCAATGCCCTACTCCCACAACATATTCTAGCATAGACAATGTGTGGTCAAGGACTGACAATGTCTCACCCCACCATCTGTCCACTACATCAGTGAAAAGATGCATAGTGTCACCAATGTGGTGGACAGAGTCATGGATGTCAGACAGTGATGCATCCATGATCCTGAGCATCCATCTGGTGTTGCAATCGGAACATGCTTGTGCCTCCATGATGGACAGAAATATGCATCGGGTGACTCATGATGAAACACCTGTAACAGATTGTCAATGAGCAGCAGTCCTCCTTTGAGCACCCCTGTCAGTCTGCCTGTGTGGGACTTCGCCAGCTCTCTGGTCATTGTCTACACTCACCATTGCCATTGTCAGCACACTTTACTGTTCGATGCCACCACACTCTGTCCGATATATGTGGTCACAGGGGACTGGGTATGTGTGGGCATACTAACTGTGTGAGGGGACAAAGGAGGAGGAAGTGGGATGTCAACCCATGGGACAGATTAAGCCCACAGCAACCACACCTATGCCTCACTATGGCCACCATCATCATCGGAGTCTGATGAGATGCTGATATCAGATAGTGAGGGGGACAAACTCCAACCCCCATGGTCACTTGTGAGGAGGAAGATAAAATAAGTACATTAGTACCTACACTATTATGTATGTTGATCCACACACACACACACACACACACACACACACACACACACACACACACACACACACACACTTACAAGTGAGGTACCACAATGCCAGTACACATATCACTTCTTATTTCTGATCTTTTGCACAACACTCATGCAGACTACAGCATACACACACACATGACAGGCGAAGTAAACCACATGCACTGCAGCTACATTCGGTTAATGTTGCCACTACTATACACCTGTGAGATTAGATATATGTCAGTATATGTAATAAACCTATGCCTAAAACACAGTGCACCTGTCTTCAGCATACTATTGCCCCCTGCATAGCAGACTGCATAGACCTTCACAAAAATAAGTGCAAATATGTTACAGATCCTACACATACACTACTGTAATTACTAATACAATGCACTGCAGTTAACCCCTCTGAGACTTAACATACAAGTAGTGTACTCTGGCTAAGCATATCAGTTGTGTATACAGCAAAATGGCAGCCCTTAATATTTTTTGGGTTTATATGAGCCATACAAACTGATTATCACACTCTGGGTATGGGACATTGGACTCTGGCCACACCTGATGTACCTATGGAAAGGAGAGGGAGAGATATTGTCAGCAATAACAAATGTGGCATTATTACAGGATAATATGTGTGTATAGCTACGTGTACAGCAGGTTCATAGGTGTATACTAGGCTAATTGCCCTGGAGCCTTTACAAGCCTAGCTCATAGAAGTGCCCTGGCATCATGCTGCCTGACGTTAGCTTAGTGCCTCTATCAAGTAGAGCCACTGGAGTGATCCCAGGGGTGAACTTTCTATTTCCCATCCACTCATCAAGATTTCTCTTGAAGAGGGGCAGTGAAGTGCTCTGCTTGACATGTATAGGAAGTCTATTCCAGAGCATGGGCAGTCTCTGAGTTATGAACCTGTCCCTAAAGCATGTTCTGTTGATTGTGGTAATGAGGTTGAGGTCTCTGGAACATGTGGTGTGGAGGAATTGGGATTTCTTTAGATGCTATATTTCTAACAGAGCTTGGTCAGACATGGCTTTGTAAGTCAATCATAGATCACCTCTTCGTAGACGATGTGAGACAGAGAATAGCTGGAGTTTTTTGAGTCTGTCCATGTAGGGCATGTGTTTAAGGCCTAGGATCCTCTTCGTGAGGTACATTTGTGACCTTTCGAGATGTTGCATGTGTCTAGTGAGGTACATGCCAAATGGGGCATTATACTCAATGATTGGCTTAATGAGGGAAGAGTAGAGAGAGAGAGATGGTGACCTCTTTCTTTCTGGATGCAAAACCCTTGGTAATGAGATGTGCCACATAGAAGGACTTTCTGACCACAGTGGGAATGTGGTGGTCGAAGGAGAGGTTGCTGTCAACATGTGTCCCCAGCTCTCTAATAACACCTTCAGTGTTCAGTGGCCCCCATCGATGTGGTAATCAGTGGGAACTGAGTTTTTCCTAAAGGGGATGACAACGCATTTTTTGGCATTAAGCTTAAGGCCATGGTTTTGACACCAGTCAATGGTCTCAGTGAGGCCTTTCTGTAGGATGTCTACATCACTTGGGAAGTTAATAATGGCTCCCAGCTTGCAGTCGTCTGTGAACTTGGTCAGCCAGAGTCCCTCCGTGTTGGCCTGGACTTCTGAGAAGTATATGCCAAACAGGAGAGGACCCATGACCGATCCCTGTGGTCCTCCACTCGTGACTGGTTGGCAGTCTGACTTGGAGTCCACTACTTTCAAACTGTGGGTTCTATCTGCCAGCCAATTTGTAACCCACCTAGTAATATAGGGGTTGATGCCTAGTTTGGTGAGTTTATCAATAATTCCTGAGTGGGGGAATGGTATCAAAGGCCTTGGCCAGATTGAGGTAGGCTGTATGAACTACCTTGCCCTCATCCACAGCTCTGGTGACTGACTCAAAGAAGTCAACCAGGTTGAGCAGGCATGATCTAACTTTCACAAAACCAAATTGCGTGGGATCTAGAGTTTGGAGATTGCCTATATCCTTGTTAATTAGGTCCATGATGATGTGGTCCATAGCCTTACATATCAGACTCATCAGGCTAATGGGGTGATAATTCCCAGGGTCTTTAGTCACTCCCCCTTTATGGAGAGGGTTGGCTATAGCAGTGTGCCATTCAGTAGGTACTGTGATGCTGCCTACATTGCTGACATTCTGATTGTGTGCACAGGCATGCATTACAAACACCCCCCCCCATTCAGATTGACCTGACATCTGTGTAGTTGTATGCAGAGGCTGACACACTGACTGATACAGTATTACAGTGATGCACACAGGAGGGTTACCCTGGTTGCTCCTCTGCTGTGAAGGCTGTGGCACCCACCTCCATGATGGATGCTTGGGAGCTGGTGGTTGATCCCTGGTTCACCAGGAATTCCTCTGTGGCCAAGAGTGGTTCTACTGCTGCAGGCCCCCCACCAGTGGCAGCACAGTCCCTTGCCACAGCAGTGGCCCTTTGCCATGCAGCATTTACCATGTCCGTTACCTTGTGATGGACCTGCTCATAGCTTTTGTCCTGTAGCCCTATGTGGTTCACTGTTGTGACAAGGTCAGCCCTCATTGCAGAACATTGCTCATGACTGTAGCGAGTCCTGGAGACCATAATGACATGATGCAGTCTTAGGCTATCCAGGATCACATCATTTTCTGCAGCTGTAAATGGTGGGTGCCTCCATCTATCCATCCTTTCTGAAAGACAAGAATAGGGAAACACATCTCAGGACAACATACATTGCTCTCCACTATGTACACACCCTGCACATCCACATTGGCCTGCAGTATGCACTGCTACCACCCACATCATACCTCACCATTTATGACCACAGTCTGTATGTGGCTATCAGCAACATAATAGCAATACTGGTTATGTCCCTGTGTGACATGATGGAGTGTGCTGAATGTCTACACTCCCATCAATGCCACCTGCTGTGTTGTATTCCCAATGGCTGATATCCTACTAGCATGTCAGACAGCTACTGTTTGACAAATAGATGTGTGTTATTACAAGTATATAGGGATAGTCCAGCAACAGCCATATGCCATAATGACAGACAGCAATGCAAATGTGTTGTAGGGTATCTTTCCTGTAGGTGTCCTACTTCCCAGTACACCAATGTATGTGGAATGTGTCTGATATGTGGTCCCTTTGCCAGAAACATGTGGATGTCTGGCAAACAGTTGGACAATAATGGTTGGTTGTTCTTAGACTGTGGGGAATCTGGCTGTCATACACCAGAACCCTCAAAAAACAATTTATGCTACATTAATATCTGTTACTGTATTCATATCTTTATGCTGTATGATCATTATGTACACTGAGGTTGGGCCTGTGTCTCCCACTACTAATGACTATGACCTGCAGTCCTGCTGTACAAGGTTGCCAGGTATGGTAGCCTTAACTGTCAAGCAATGAGATATGAATGTCGACAACACAGTGACTCAGTTGAGTACATCAGGGACAGTCAGGGACATTGATACAATGTCTGAGCTATTCTTGTGTGACATTCACAGACTGAGAGGAGCTGAATGACATTACATCATGTGATATGCCATCTGTGTCCACCAGTATTCACTGTCGCTATGTCTAACACATAATCCAGTGGCATTTATACAACAACCGACCATTGTAGGAGGAAGTGAGAGGGCCGCAGCTGTGATCTAAGTCACAGCAGACTGTCAGCAACATGTCATTCCCAGAGATATACTACAGGCCTACTGTTGTAATCCTTATTCCCCATAAACGCATCCTCCCATCTGCATCCCATTAGATGGGGACTTGTATTGCATACTGGTAGAGTGCTGTGATCCTTCTATGCAGAAATCCTGAAGAAAACTGATTCTGAAAATGTAGTCTGGCTTGGTAAAGCAAGGTACAGACCTGCTTATCATAGGCAGCTGCTTGTCTTTTGTAGGTAATGCTCAATTTAAGTGATTGCCTGTGCACTAGTCAGTGGCTCAGACTTGCTAATTGCATTCAGAACAGCTGGGTTGCAATTTAATTAGCCAGTGACATAACACAACAGAGCAATATTTAAGGCCTTTGTGTAGGCCTTAACCCCTTTCCTAGGCTCTGAGACAGATATTACTGAGGTGAGGAGACTACAGAATCACAGAGGGTAGGTACAAATACTGTCCACTGTTGGGATTTATGTGGTATGTCCACAGTTTTGCATGTTATGTTTGGCCATTGTCAAGTGACGTTCTGATTATGTGGCAGTTCAGTGTTAAGCAATTTAGGCTGAGGTCAGTAAGGGGGAAGACAGAACTAAAACCTGCTCCTCAAGGAATCACAAACCTGTCTGGTGGACATTCTTGTATCAACAGGCTTTACAACAAAAGGAAGAAACTGTTGTCCAAGGGTAAAAAGGAATAAATCCCAAATTGGAAAATCTCCCTCCTCCATCTCAACAAGCAAATTAGATCACTAGTGAAAAACTCCAAAGCCAATTATGAGTTGAAACTAGCCTCTGGAACAAAGGGAAATCACAAGTCCTTCTTCCGTTACGTTAGGAACCTCCATGGCAAAGCCCAAGTTAGTTCTGAATTAGTACTTAATAGTACCACTTACATTGATCCTGTTGACTTAGTCAACCTGCTAGCTGATAGGTTCAGCACAAACGTCACCCCTTTATTGCCCCCAAGAGACCCAGTCGACATCCCCGATACTTTCCCCACACCTCACATCTCCATAGATCAGTTGTTAGAGGCCCTATCCAAGGCAAAGAACACAGCTTCCATGGGACCTGATAATATCCCAGGCTGTATTCTGCACCATCTCCAGCAAGAACTAGCTTCACCATTGAGCACCCCATTCAACCACAGCCTAATTACAGGCTTCATTCCAGCAGAGTGGAGAACCACCATCATCAGCCTCTTGCACAGAGGTGATGCCACTACTGACCTTGGAAACTATCGCTCCATTTGCTTGACAAGTCTGATCTGTAAAGCCATGGAGCATATTATTATAGATCTCATAAACAAAGACATAGGCAATCTCCAAACACTTGACCCCACCCAATTCAGATTCATCAGGGGCAGATCTTGCCTATTGAACTTAGTTGACTTCTTTGAGACTGCCCCCAATGCCCTGGATAAGGGAAAAGCAGTACATACAGCTTACCTTGACTTGGCCAAAGACACAATCCCCAACTTGGGCATCATCAAAAAGCTAACACAGCTCGGTGTTAATCCCTATCTCATCAGATGGGTGGCCAACTGGCTCACAGGATCTACAAGGTCAAAGTAGGTGCCACTACCTCCGACAGCAGACCTAAAATCAGTGGTGTTCCCCAGGGATCTGTCCTGTGACCCCTACTGTTTGGCATCTACTTTTCAGAGGGCCAGGCAAAGACAAAGAGCCTGTGGCTGACCAAGTTTGTGGATGACTGTAAGTTGGGTGCTGTCATTGATCTCGAAATGACGTTAACATACTGCTAGTGGGTCTCACAGCTACAAATAACTGTTTCCAAAGTCATGGCCTTAAGTTAAATGCAAAAAAATGTGCCTTAAGTTAAATGCAAAAAATGTATTATCATACCATTCAGCAAAAACACAGCCCCTACTGATTACCACATCAGTGGCAACTCCCACTAAGCACACAACCCGTGGTGAGACACCTGGGTACTCGGGGTGAGAACAATCTCACATTCGACCACCATGTGCTGGCAATGGTCAGAAAAGCCTTTTACTTGGTTCATCTCATAAGTAAAGGGGTTGCAGTCAGAGAAAAGAAAGTTATTACCTCTTTGTACTCCTTCATTAGACCCATAATTGAGTATAATGCTCCATTTGGTATGTACCTCTACAAACACCTGCACCAACTGGAAAGGCCACAGAAATATCTCACAAAGAGAATCCATGGCTTCCAACACCTGTGCTGTGTGGACAGGTTCAAATAACTATCACTTTACTCGTTATCATACAGATTGCTCAGAGGTGGTCTGTGTCTTGCCTACAAGGCAATATTGGACCCTGCCCTACTAGAAATGCTCCATATCCATAAGTCTAACTCCTTGTGCATTACCTGATCAATAGGCCTAAATCTAATATGTGACATCAACAAAACCTGCTGGAGAGGCAGGTTTGTCTCCCAGAGGCCGCCCCGTCTTTGGAATAGACTTTCCATATATGTCAGAGTACCTCGCTGACCCTCTTCAAGCACAACATTGATGAGTGGATGGAAAACCAGAAATTTATCCCAGGGATTCCACCTTTGTCCCCTCCTTGATAGGGGTGACAGGTGCTGACTGAGGTTTCTTTTTTGGGGATAAACTCTTGGCTAGGATTGTAAGGGCCCCAGGGCCATTAGCCTAGTAACCTCCTATAATCCTATGACAGATGTGAGTGTTATACATCATGCACATCAGAATATGCATGCTGCTGCAGTAGATGCTGGTCTGTCAGTTGTGTATGTTTGTAGGGGCAGACTGTGACACATGTTCCTGCTGCTTGACCTCTGCCTCCCACCCTTTTCGGTCTGTAGCGAGTAGCTGAACATACTGCTGCATATGTTGCAGGCTACAGCTGCTGCTTTTTGCCCATGAATCATACTGGGGAGTATGAAAACACTGGAGGACAGCAAGCTGTATGTATCAGTGTGGGAGCAGTGTCAGCTCTGTCATTACAGCAGAGCCATGGTGAGGGTACCCATAACAGTCCAGGTGAGGCATGTGCATAAGGAACATCTATGTAGCCGTGCCAATCAGAGAGTGTTAGGTGACATATAGGTAGCCTAAACACATTTGTGCAGTGTATCCCTACCTACATGCCTTTGATGTGCTAAGATGGGTAGCAGTGAATTCAGTAGCAGCAACCTGTTTTGGTTAAAATTGCAGGACTCACTCATTATTTGTTGTATTCACAAGCATGTAATTGAAGTGAAACACACTGAATTCAAACCCAGGACTGTGGGTGGCAAAATGTACAGCATGGTAGGGATTTAACAGACTGAGCTGCTGAGTTGATACTGTAGCAGGTGTATTTGCAAGATATATGTGCATGCATACAGGCTGTTCCACAGGAGTCACATTAGCACGTGTGTTTGGATGGGTATGACGTGTAACACTGAACTGTCATGATTTTCTAACCTCACTCTGCACTGACTTGTCAGTACTTTAGTGCACAGAAAAGGTTTTGTGACAACTGTGCCAAAAGTAGGAAGCACAACTGTGGGATTCTGCAACAGTCTGTGCAGTTGACAGCTATACCTGCTATCCCAGGCCTCACATACATACATCATTATTTATTTGGCTGTGCACTGGTTTGGTGTCTGCATCACAGTCCCAAGTACACTGCCAATTTTCCCATTATATGTACAAGCAGTGTGTCAATGGCAATTAGGATATGTTTATGGAAACACCTGTGTTACTTCAGAGCTGAGTGTCCTAGTGGGCTAATGCAATAAGCTGTAGTTGATAGGGTCCCAGGTTCAAGACTTGGCATGGGTAATTATCTTGCAGATGTGTCTAACAGTGTCAGAAATAGAGAAGGTGATTAAGGCAGTTTTAAGCTGCTTTATGTGAGTTTGTGCAACATTCCACGGTGTGACATGCCGCTTAGCTCCACTTAAACCCACACTAATTTTAAAAAAAGAAAAGAAAACAGAAGTGATAGGAAAGTGGTGAAAGGGGGCAAGCAGGGGGAGCAACATATTGAAAGGCAGGTAGGGATGTGCAGGACAGGTGTCAGAAAGGACCATAGCTCTCCATTTCTTCTACAGCAACAGCTGTGCAGGTTTTACAGAATTTGGAATTTGGAACCTCACACCCAAGAGAGAGGGCTGAGGGGAACTTAAATGTGTTGATTAATTAATTTAATAATTACTTATGTCTGGTGGACATGTGTGCAAAATGGAAAGCTATGTATGAGGCAATATTTTTTTGTGGGACATGTGCCCTTTTTTAAGGAGAGAGTGGGGTATTGGGGAAGGGATACAGGTATGTGTGGGCAGTTAAGTTGGGGAGGAGAGGCTGCATCTGCAGACAGACAAGACAGACAAGACAACATACAGAGGAGGTGTGTGACACATGAAGGGGGTAAACACCTTGGATGGGGAGGGTGTTGTGGAATCAGAGTTCCACATGCCCCAGACAGCAGCACTGTGACTGAGCTCTCCACCCATGAGCAGTCAACATTGCTCCTTCACTGCTCTGAACATGACTGTGCTGGAGGTTGGGCACTGGGCCCATCAGGCCCCTCCAGGTTTTGTGAGTCTGCCCGCAATCTGGCACAGGCATTGCTCATACCCATGATGAACTATCCTGCGCACCATCACTGGTAGCTGATCTTGGGTGACAACTCCCCTCCAGCCCCACTTCCAGGTGGAGGGCCCCATCCCCTGAGGTGGTTCCACCAGTAGGTGGTGCAGGGCCAAAGGAGGGGGTGCCATCAGCTTGGATCCCAGACATGCTGGGACCCGGTGCCATGGCTGGCTGAGGCAGGGTAGGTGGATCGTCAGGATCTGGCCTACCCAGTCGAGCTGTGGTGTTGAGGTATTTCAATGTGTATAGGTTAGTAATGAAGAAACCATTTAGTTAGTTATAACAGCATGCCACAACATTGCAAATAATCCGGTAACATAACATTGAATAGTATATGGGACAGAACAATAAGTAAGATGAGTCAGTATAGTAACAGCATGCCAGTAACAGTTATGGCATAAGGCCAAAAACATAGGTAATTCAACAAGATATGTTAGTATGCAACCATTGTAATACATAACAATAATAAAACACAAGGCCCAACGTAATATTTAGGGAACAACATATATTAACAGAAAACCATAACCAATGTATAACAATAATAAATTATGATGAAGATAAGGGGTGGAGGGAGAGAGAAATACAGTCCGTTAATACCAGTATAGGCTATATACTTTGCAGTAGTACTGTGATATACTCCACAGGTCTGCCCTTCCTTTATGTATAACAGTGCCCTATAGCTGCTGTAGCACGTAAATACCTCTCAAGCTATCCACATAGAACAGTATGGGCCAAGCAGTAACACCTGCAGGTATACAACTACAGAGGACTATTACATGTCAGGTGGACCTATATAACTACCAAGGTGTACTGTGGACTGATGTAGTGTGAATGTGCTATTGACATTGTCATGGCAATGACAGATCTGTGACAGTGGGATTAGGCAACAGCGATTACAGTTCATGACAGTGTGACACTTGAGAGACATGTATCGTGTACAGTACAGAGAGTATACAACTGTCATACCGTCCTTGGCAGGCGTGGGGTTAGACCATCAGCAAATGTTCAGAAACACACCAGGCATACAGCCATACCAAGATTACACACTTTATTTAATGTATTAATTTTTATTAGTATTGTACTTGTTGCATTTATTTTATGAAATCTTATCACATTCATGTTCAATGCTGTTAACACTCTGTTACATCTGAACACACAAATTATTAACCCATAATAAGGGCTACTGCACCAATTTACCTGTAATTCCTGTGGGGAGAACATCTGTTAACAATACATAACTGATTCAGTAATATTTACTAGTACCTGTCACTGGATTTGAATGCTGGTCTGTGTGTGACAAAATGTACATCATACACAGCATTTAACAAGCTGAACTACTGAGCCACTGCTGACTACCAAACCTCTCAACCGTGCCGAATTACTCGGTTTTTACCGAGTTTTGGGGTTCAAATGAAGGGGTGCCACGATTCCCGAGTGGCACCCCTTCAGTTCCGATTATTTTCTTTTGTTTTCTTTGTTTTTTTAATTTTCGCGGCATTAGAACTGACGTCATCACGTACGCGATGACGTCAGCTCCCTCATTGCTACCAGCCTGCGCGATGATGTCAGCTCCCCCTACCAGCCTGTCGGAATTGAGCCCAAGGAGCTCACGCATTTCTGGCATGACTGGCTGCTCAAATGCGAGCGGGAACATCAGCATGCAAACGGTTGTGAAAAACTATGGACGAGCTGGATGAGGATCTATTATCGCTGATGCGACGCTGAAGAACTTCTTGGTAATATGACTTTTTTATTTTAGGGAATGGCTAGGTTAATGAGAAGGGATAACAGACTTGACACTTTATTTTTATTTGTTAAGCAGTATAAAGCACACTGACTCAGCCTAAGACAAAGATGCTGTCTCAGCCTGTCTGTAAGCTAGGACCAGGAGGAGGTTAGCTGAATTTATACAGGTTGATATCTTACACTGATATAATGCAGCGGTTTTACTTAATACTTGATACCAAGAATGTGCAATGCATAACATCTGGATGATAACTGCCTGTATTTTGTGTGTAAACAACAGTTACTCTAAATGTTCCAAACCAGATATTCTGTAATGCCCCAAGATAGCTTCTGTGGAATTTCCTTTAGTGGTGTTTAGTTGTTTTAGTGGCATTTCAAAGACAGCATGGAAAAACATTGGGAGCTCGATAACAATATCATACTACCAGTAAGAGTTTATGGCCTAATGATTTAGAAGGTCTGAAAGTGTAGGAGTTCTTCATAGTAAGGAAACTAACAGAAAAAAACAAATAATCAAAAAGATTGAACTGTGGTTTGAAATTTGAATACACATTGCGATAGCTAACTGCTGAATTATTATTTAGCCAGAAGTCGCATTATAATCATGTTTTAGTGAAGTGCCTGCAGAGTTGTTTGTACACACGAGTAGATGGTTTTAGATACGGGAGGAAGGAAATAAAAAAAATGATGCCAGGTAATTGTTTGTGTCACTTGTTACAAACTCTTATAGCTAAAAGTTTTCTCAGTCTTGTCTCTCAATTTTTGACTTTGTGGTAAATCACAAAGGATTGAAGTCAGTCGACAAAGCCTGACATTAGAGTCACATGCTTATTCTTCAGAAAGTGCATTTTGGTATAAAACCTGTTCTGTTAATTGCAAAATGTCCCTGATTATGGGCATTTGTCCATCACTATTTTGTCTTTGTTCCTGACTCTTAAGTGAAGATGTTGAGGTGCCAGTGATGCGGAGTTCTGTAGATGTGCTAGTATTTAGAATACGCAAGTCTGCCATTGGCACTTAGTATTTAATTAAAAAAACTTGTTTTAACTGGTAAAGGTGGTTACCCAGGTTTGTAATTGGATTCCTTGCTTACTCAAAGCAGATTCTGGTTGAGTGATGGCTGCTCATATGTGATCTGTGCTCTGCAAATTTGCATTGTGTGCTGGATTATTTCTAAAGCTTACTTGGAGATAATTAATGTAGATATTCACTGCATAATTGTACAGGACAAAGGTCTGTTCATGCACTGGTGACATTTCTAATGCTCAGGCATGCATTGTGATGAGTCCCTTCCGCTTTGGGCAAGAGTTGGTTGCACCACATTACTTGAGGCCACTTAAGTTTAATCTTTCTAATGCCATTCAGCCTGCTTAATTTGATGTGACATTAATGTGTGATATAGAACTGCATCTGTCCTGCAATAGTAGTTTGAGTTTTTGTTTGCCCCATGTACTGCTGCATTTTTAATTAAGGTAACTGTGCCAGCAGATTCTTTCCTACTTTGTAACTTATTCCAGACATATTTTTTTAGAAACCATTTTACTGTACTCCAAAGTTTTGCTAATCCTTTATCCATCACTGGCCAGCTGCATTTTCTTTGGATGTGGTGTGGGTTTTAATGCTAGTTCAATGAATGTGAGTTTCAAGGGCAGAGAAGTTTTAATTCCAAGTCTATTTTCATTGTGAGACAGTATTGCTTTGTTTAACAGATGTTTGTTAGTGTTTGGGCATTGTTGTGCTGTAAAAATAAAATCCAAATAATCATTGTAGAAGTAAAGCGGTATGCACACATTAGTGTTTATGGTAAATGGGGCGAAATAGCCAGGTAATGGGACATTGTAATGGCTGTGTGCAGGGGACGGGTACTCTGGTGCCATATTTTGATTGCCTGTTCTTCAGTTTGTGTTTGAAAGTTGGTATCCCACAATGCCATTGGAGTGGGTGGGGTTATGTAATTATATATGCAAATTAGATGTTAATCAGTGTACAGATTTGTACCTATTTTTCATGGGCCTTGTCCAGATTTTTGATGTTTCCAGGTTGAGAGGTATGCTGACTACTGACTGACTAATATCTGTCTATAGCTTACCTGGAAACAACATATGCCCTGGCATTATTAGTGCAGTTTTATACAAGACTGCAGTGACACTTGAACACCCATGCATGTGATTCATACATGACAGTGATACTAGGTAAACTGTACATTAATACATAGAATGCACGTGTACACATTAAACTTTTAGTGGGTGGAAATATCTGTGACATGTACACACCATATCAGAGTATTGGGTTGGCTACCTGACCCATATACAATTGCAGATAGTATATTTGCAGTCTACAGTTATTACAGTTTCTTACTTGCCTGCAGCACCGTACCTCGGAGCAGGAATGCATATAGCTGAAATGCAATGGTTAACACATAACAGTCCTGATATACACAGTCTGCCTTGGGTGTTCCTGGTATTGCTTCTGATGTTAGTGCAGAACAAATATCCTTATGCATATATAGGTTCATAGGTTCATACTAGGCTATCTGCCCTGGGGCAATTATAAGCCTAGCCCGATTCTGTATGGCTTACGCTACCCCTTGATTTGAGTATACTGTGCCCTTTTTAAGGTTTAGTTTACTGTGCCTCTGTCTAATAGTGACACGGGAGTAATCCCTGGGACAAACCTACGATCCCCAATCTACCTATCGAGTTTCTTCTTGAAGAGATTCAGTGAGGTGCTCTGCCTCACATGAACTGGAATTCTATTCCAGAGTGAAGGGAGCCTCTGGGTTATGAACCTGTCCCTCCAGCAAGTTCTATTTATTTCTGTGCTGAGGTTCAAGTCCCTTGAGCATGTGGCTCTAAGGGATTTAGATTTACTGAGGTGGAGCATGTCCATTAATTCTGGATTAGACATAGCTTTGTATGTCAGGCATAGATCGCCTCGAAGTAGGAGGTATGCCACTGAGTAGAGCTGGAATTTTTTTAACCGAGCAGCATATGTCATCTGTTTGAGACCCTTGAACCTCTTGGTGAGATACTTTTGGGGTCTTTCTAATTGCTGCAGGTGTCGGGTAAGGTACATCCCAAAAGGGGCATTGTATTCTATGATGGGCCTGATGAGGGATGAATAAAGGGGCACGATTATCTCTCTTGATCTAGATAAGAAACCCTTCGTGATGAGGTGGGCTATGTAGAAGGTCTTTCTAACCACTTTGGCAATGTGGTTTTCAAAGGAGAGATTGCTATCAACTTGGGTCCCCAGGTCCCTAGTAACTTTCTCTGTACTTAATGGGTTTCCGCCTATGTGGTAATTTGTGGGCACATTGTTTTTGCCAAAGGGTGTGACTATACATTTTTTGGCATTTAGCTTTAAACCATGGTGCTGGCACCAGTTATCTGTCTCTGTGAGACCTTTTTGAAGGATGTTTGTGTCAGCTGGAGAGTCATATATGGTGCCCAGTTTGCAGTCGTCTGCGAACTTGGTGAGCCATACTCCTCCCACGTTTTCCTGTACCTCGGAAAAGTATATACCGAACAAGAGTGGTCCCAGGACAGAACCCTGTGGGATGCCACTTGTGACTGGTTTCGAGTCTGACATGGCTCCAGCAACTCTCACTCTGTGGGTTCTGTCTTTGAGCCAGTTTGCGACCCATCTTGTGACATAGGGGTTTATATTTAAGCTGGATAGCTTATCTATGATGCCCAAGTGGGGTATTGTGTCAAATGCCTTTGCAAGGTCCAGATAGGCTGTGTGGACTACCTTCCCTTCATCTATGGCTTTGGTGACTGTTTCGAAGAAGTCAACCAGGTTCAAAAGGCAGGATCTGCCCTTGACAAAGCCAAACTGGGTAGGATCTAGTGTCTGTAGGTCCCCAATGTCTTTGTTTATGAGCTCCATGATGATCCTCTCCATAGCCTTGCAGACTAAGCTAGTCAGGCTTATGGGGCGATAGTTTCCAGGGTCCGTAGTGGCTCCACCTTTGTGGAGTGGGACCACTGTTGCTGTACGCCATTCTGTGGGCACATATCCTGTAGTGAGGCTGAGATTGTATAGCTGTTTTATTTGAGGGATTAGTTCCTCTTGGAGTTCATGTAGGACGCAACCTGGGATGCCATCTGGTCCCATGGAAGCAGTGTTTTTTGCTTTGGAGAGGGCAGCCTTCACCTGAGCATCAGAGATGTTTGGGAGGCAGCCCTCTGCCGGGATAGATACTTGCTCTTTTGGGGGGGAGGGGGTGGAGAAGTTTGCCTTTCTGCCACGATATTGGTGATGTCTGTGGGTTCAGTGTATTTTTTGTCGTTTAGAATCAACTCAGAACAAGTCTGGGAGTTGCATCCCAGGTTCCTAACATAACTGAAAAAAGCCTTATGATTGTCTTTGGTGTCCTGTACAATTTTTCTCTCGAAGCTGGCCTTGGAGGATTTTATGAGGGATCATAATTTTTTGCTAGTACTGATCAGAGATGCCTTCCCTATTAGGGATTTTGCTCTATCATGTAGTAGCTTCCTGCTTCTGTTGTACAGTTTATTTATGGCAGGGGTCTACCAGACTGGACGCCTGCCTTTGGATGATTGGGTCTTGGTTTTTTTTTGGGATAGCATGATCCATGCCTTCCTGGAGATGTCCGTAGAATGCGTTTATATAGGATTCTGCAGTTTGGGCCGTAGTTTCCACTGGCCCTGGGGCCTTGAAGGATTCCACTTCAGTTTTGAGAAGTGAGAAGTTCACTTTTGAGAAGTTTTTCACTGTGGTTTTCTGGGCTGGGGGTGGGGTTGGGATGTGGACATCCAGTGAAATTAATTTATGGTCTGATCTTACCAATGAGGGATATACTTCTGGTGTGGAGCATAGAGTCCCCATGTTGGTAATGATCAGGTCTAGTATGTTGTCCCCTGTTGTGGGAGTGGTGACTAGTTGTTCCATAGCATTTGAGTTTATAATTTCCAGGAACCTTTGGGCTAAGGTGCTGGGGCTTGAGTAGTGCTCCCAGTCAATGTTTGGGTAGTTGAAGTCGCCCAATATAATGGTGTTCGGAGAGATCTTCATGTTCTCCAATATTTTCAGGAAAGCCGAGTGGGATTCCTGACTTTGAGAGGGTGGTCTGTAGGATGCTATAAACTGAAAAGCAGTCTTGCCCACTGTTAGTTGCACATGGATGGTCTCCGATACTTCATGCAATGCCACTAACCTGGAGGTGTGGATATCCTTGATAAATATGGAAACTCCCCTTCCTCTTGTGGTTTGGTCTGGGTTTTGGGGCCGAAAAGCATGATATGTGATATAGCCTGGTAGTGCTGGGGTGCTCTCTGGAGCCTTTAACCAGGTTTCTGTTACTGCACAGATATCAATGTTCTCCATACTGAGGAGAGCTTCGAGTGCATGCATCTTGAGGTTAAGACTTCTGGCGTTAAGCAGCATTACCCTTAGTTTCTTGTTCCTTGTGCTGTCTATGGGGGTGGGTTTGACTTTTGAGCCTTGCCTAAAAAAGGCACTATGGGGGTGGCAAGAGCCTTTGCCAATATACTACAGCTTCAAATCTACAGTTAAGCATAATACTCTTCCTTAGCTATCCTTGAGTCACTTGGTGGTATTGTTTGTGTTTGTATTTCAGAGCAGATGTCATACTCAATTACACAAACAACAGCCCTGCTTACAGACATATTGCATAACATAGCTTTATTAGGGGTGCCTTCATGCAGTTATTGGCATATTTTCAATCTTTATTGCGCAACAGTTTATATAATGCAGGTGTTGCAATACAGCTGTAATTCCACAATTATTGCATTGGATACTTTATTTCATTAACATTATCAGGTTTCATGCTTTAATCTTTATTACACTATACTTGGCAGTGGTCAGTTATTGCAGTACAGGCCTATGTCCACATTAATTTCAATACACAAATCTGTACTGTATGTGCCTACTGGCAGTGAATTAATTACTCTATCGTGTGTATTTGACTATAGATTTCAAATTAATCTGTACTCACCACACTTACAGTGCAACCTTGCCGGGCACCCAGCATGGGCCTCTAGGTTGAGAGCTCTCTCCTCTGAAACTGTAGGGAGAGAAGTACACCATTATGCATACATATCACACATTCAGATTAGGTATTGGTAAAACAATGCTAACAGCACTTACAAACTTGTGGGGCATTCCCATCCTGAGCATCCTGGACCCAGGTGTCCAGAAGTCCCCTCTTCCACTACTTCAGATTGTCATAATGATGATTGACCCACTCAACTGTCTGGAGGATACCTGTTGCACTGGTGAGATCAAGTACCAGCTGGTCCCAGGCCACTGATTTGTACTCTGATCCCTGAAACTGGCCCTGCAGCAGCCAGTGTTCATGGTCTTTCATGAGGAGTCCAACCATGACCCTGGACTCCAGAATGCCCCACCTCTGCTCCCGGAAGCCCACACCCTCTCCTACACCTGTAATAGTTCCTGCACAGTTCAAACTCCAAGAGAATATTCTGTATTCCCACCTAGTGTGCTTCCTATACCCTGTTTTCCCACCCTTATGCACCATTGGGTCATTTTTAAAACTGTGGTGCATCGCTTAGCACTGTGTAAGCCAGCTTAGCTGAGCTGAGCATTGCTTAGCAGTGCACAAACCAGCTTAGCTGGGCTCAGCATTGCTTAAACTGCCACTGCTTAGCAACACTTAGCAGTGTGCAACCAGCTAAGCGCAGCCAAGTGGTGCCGAAACAGAGATTCGCAAATTATACTGGTAGTTGAAGTTGAACTCTACGAAGCCTCCTGGATTGAACGACAGTATTAATATTATGAGTGTCTTAAAACTAAGAAAAGCATGACTATAACATTTTTGGCTTTTTCCCTCTCCTAAAAGGTCATTACAACACAGGTTTTTTTAACACACATATACTCATTCCTCTTCATAGGTTACTAATACTTGTGACACAATATTATTATATATTTTACGCTATTTTATATTATTTTATATTTTTCGTACAAGTAATTTATTTTGACATTTAGTCCTTTGTGGAGGTCTGAGAGGATGATTTTTACTTATTCAGGATGTAGAAACAGAAAATGAGTACTTTCATATCTAGTAGAGATATCAGTAGTGTTATTAAGGATTGTTTTATAAACATTTGGTGTATGAATTTATTCATTATAAGAGGGGATGTGAATTTGAAGTTTTTTATGTATTATACTAAGAAATACAATTTTATTATAAGGTTAATATTATCAATTTTTAAAAAATATATTGGTACACTTAAAGAAATGATTACATATATTTCATTAAAACAACATATTTTAGCTTTAAATTAAGCATAATATTTTGTTAAAGAGAGAACCATTGTTAGAGAGACATTGAATGCAATTGAAACTAATTGGTTAATTAATTATATCATGTGATTTGAATTTTATTATTTAATGAGCTGCACAATGGCGCTCATATATTTGTCCTTGAAAAAGCCCGGTATTACATGGGTGAAAGCGTTTGGTTCACTGTATTCATTTAAATAAAGACTGTTGATTTTTAGAAAACATTTGGCTAGCGTTAGCACTTGCATCAAGCTTGGAAGGATTTTTTGTTACTGGTTCCGGGTCCTGAATGACAGGGCTGTGTTCTTTTACTGGTTTATCAAGTTCTTTTTTGTGGTTGAAACAGAGATTGTTTTAGCAGTGCTTATCTTTGCTTAGCATGGCTTAGCAGGGATTAGCTGAGCACAGCACATCATGATTTAAAAATAATTTGCATAATTTATATTTATAGAATGATTGCTTAATTTCCCTTCCCTGTATTCAAATCCTGCCCCTACTGCACATAAGGCCATGATTCTAGCCACTTATCCACATGGATATGCTGAATTCTGCTATACTTTTACATATACCTCTCAGCCAGGTTTAAGCACTGCTAAGCGCTGCTTCATGCAATCATGCTAAGGTATGCTTAAAGTTGACCTTAAATTATAAATTAAATGCATCTGGTTTCTCTTTTTAGATGTCTGGCACATGTCAGTCACTCTGCACTACGCAAACTTAAAAAAAAAAAAAAAACAAAAACAAAGAATTATTACATTGCATTTATTGCTATCAGGCACTTGGACAGTGCAGGGTGTGTGTCACTTATCTATTGACACAGTTAGTGACACACTCCCTACACTGATTCATTACTTTCTCCCCCAGCTCTCCCTCAGTAACACGCCTTCATTACTATGCATGGTACACTACCAAAGGGGATCTGCATACACAGACACGGTACCTTTTATATAGACTCTACACTATGCCTAAATGGATTTTATTAAATCTAGAGGTGTACCTATTTCCTGAAACACACAATTTATGAAAAGTCTGACCTCTGTTAAATTGCGGGTGGGGGTGTGACTATTTCCTGAAACACACAAATTTTAAAAAGCCTGACCTCCATTAAATTGGGGTGGGGTTGTTATTATTTCCTGAAACACACAATTTATGAAAAATCTGACCTCCATTAAATTGGGGGTGGGGGTATAACTATTTCCTAAAACACACAATTTATGAAAAGCCTGACCTCTGTCAAATTGGGGGTGGGAGTAGGCTCCCAAACAAAACAAAAAGGCAAGAAGTACTAGAGCAAATGCATGAATACCATATAAAAAAGAAAAAAAATTACAAACCTGCTTTGATGAACGCAGCGTGGGTGGTACACAAAGCATGCTTTTAAGGATACATGTGTTCCTGTTCACAGGCTTTTGAATGCACAGTAACCCTTTACTTCTTTTTACAAGTGTTTGTTAATGCATTCAGACCAGTCATGCCAAACTCCTCTACAAGCTGTAGATGTGCTATGTTTTGCCCTTGTTATTTATAAGTATAAATAAATATATACATATACTCCTCAGCGACAACCTCCACAGAAATGGCTACACCGTTTTGCTTCTATTTTTGCTCTAAATCTTTTAACTCACTTCATTTCAAAATACTAATGGCTTCATTTCTAGAAATAAGCGCACTCTTCTGACATGTTTTAAGTTTCAGGTATTCAAGTAACACCCAGTATTTTGGGAGCTTACTTGTTTTGAATTGCTTTTGCATTGCCTGTTACCTGAACTAACTCCTTTATGTCTTCTTTTAAGTTATGTGTAAGAGCATGGAGGCCACATGTTCTTAAGCCAGCATTTTCAGGATTAACTGTTGTATAACTGCTTCTAACAGTAAATATTTCATAGCCTGCAACTACATTACATTGTCTGCCAGTTCAGATGAAGGCTAAGATAATGTAGCTGATGGGTGACTCATCCAAACTGATGAACTCGTCCAGTTCTTATCTGCTGACTGGTACTTCAAGCCCTCTGGTTAGATAGCTCATTTATTTCTAGCCATCATCAGTCCACTTGTGGCTGGACACAGGTCTAGTATTTCTCATCTACTTCTGTAATAGTCTTTATTCGTATGGATGAGAACATCACTGAAACTCCAATTACATTTTTTTTCATTAATCCCTCTTATGCCATGTATTGCTGTTTTATTATTTAAGCACTTAAAATATCACAGATTAAACTTACTATACATCATGCATAGAATCATATGTTGTTGTTGTTGTGGTGCTGCAGTAGCATTGTCGCCTCACAAGTAAGACGCTGTCCGGTTCGATTCTCAGCTAGAGCATCTTCTGCGTGGAGACATGCGTGAATGGGTGTACCTTCGTTGAAGGTTGTGTGTCAGGGCTGGTAACTCGGCATGTAAAAATCAACTAGCAATCAATAGCGGACCGGAGTTCCGCTGTGGTGACCCCTAACCGGGAAAAAGCCGAAAGACACAACATAGAATCATATGCTTTACTTAAATTACTTTGGGTGTTATGCACACTTTTCAAAGAATCTCCACATCAGAAAATGTACTCTGAAATTGTCTAATAACATTGCTATATTCATTAGATTGCATAGAATAAAAGTATTTGGGATAATTTCTAGCTAAATATCCAAGGTGACAACATTTAAAACACATTTGTCCATTCAGTCTGTCAACAGTTCTTTTTTGCATAGGTTCTTTTTCAGCATCAGCTTTAACGCATGACAAAGAATTACCTCCATGGAATATTCACCTGGTTGTGCTCTGGTACATCAGATGATGACTCTGCTTTTGTTTCATAATTATTTTAGTTTCATAGATGATTACTAGGCTAATGACCTTATGGGGGGGTGGGGGCTACATAAGTGTAGTCCTTCCCAATGTGAGAATCAAACTCTATATCATGTGTCTGTGAGGTAAACACCTTAGCCATTATGCCAATCCGCTTCCTTCAGCCAAGTTAGGCTTCTTTGTTGCCTGGTAAACTTATCATTGTTGGAACATGGCTACAGATATCTCTGCATATCTGTATGGACTCCCTCATCATGTCTAGGTATCATCTTCTCATGAAGGGAAACACCCTTCTGCATGGGTTGGAAATAAGAGGTTTAGTACCATGTCTAGCTTTCTAAATATTTGTTTGCTTAATATGTGTGTCTCATTTTCCCTTCTTTATTTGTGTCCACTTGGTTCCTGAAATGTATTTTCTTTCTCTCATTTGAACTCTTCAGAGAGTTTCATGCCAGCACCCTTTTCCTTTGTGAGAAATCTGTGAAATTTCCTTCGCCCTTGTAGTTTCTTTCTGTTTCAGTGGTTCTTATAGTTCAAGTACTTCTGTGATATATTACTCCTATGTGTAAATGAGATTGTTTCTTCCACCCTCCTGGGGATTCAGTAAGAACCACACTGCCAGTGCTAACAGTTGTCGCCAAAATGCAATTCAGAGACACATTAGCTGTAATGGGGAGAGACTTCATTACTGGCTAATGTGCATGTCTCTGAGTCACTTAACTATTGCAAGTGCAAATCATTACTTTCCTATGGCAGTCAGCAACAAAGGCACCCCACCACATTCGCTGTCCCATACACATTTAACATGCATACATACACGTACATACACACACACACACACACACACACACACACACACACACACACACACACACACACACACACACACACACACACTGACATATCTCTTACATGTCCCTGCGTTGACAGAATGGCCCTGACATATTCTCTTATTTTTACATCGTGGATGATTAGGGTGTGCCAATTGTTTCAGACATGGGCGTTTCATTCTTCTTATTGTTACCTAAATGTGCATCCAGATGTAAGATCTGTTACTCTATTAACCTTCCATGTGAGTTAGAGTAATATTTAAAAAATCCTTCCTGTTATCTAGCTTTCCTCCAGCTTTATCTCAAAGCCTCCCTCCACATGGATACACCATCATCCCTCCCAACTATTCCTGATTTTACAGGCGGTCTTTGTTGTTGCCTCTTATAGTCGCCCTGTCCCTCATAACACATGGACTGTTGCGATCAATGAATAATGCCAGACATTAGAGCTTCATGCTTCTTATTATGTTAGACATCAACTGCTCCACTTACAGATCAGTTAGCATAGTAAGTAAACACTGCTGTTTTCTGTGGCAAGGATGCAGGACTTGAAGATTTTTTTCTTCCCTTTTACTTTGTTTTTTATTGGCAAAGACTTTGGGTAGAATTTTATCAGTGCTCCTGGTGCCTAGTCATGGTGCAGAGGGCTAAGCTGTGTGTGAGTGTGCTGCAGGTAGAGGGTTTAAGTACCTTTAAGTGCTTTTAATGCCTGTTATAGGTTCATAGGTTGATACTAGGCTATCTGCCCTAGGGCATTTATTAGCCTAGCCAGAGTGTGTTTGGCTTTTGCCGCACTTTTAGATTAGTTGACTGTGCCTCTGTATAGTAGGTCACAGAAGATAGCCCTTTTAAGGTTAGTTTACTGTGCCTCTGTCTAGTAGGGACACAGAAGAGATCCCAGGGGTAAACCTATGATCTCCCATCCACTCGTCAAGATTTCTCTTGAAGAGGGTCATTGAGGGGCTCTGCCTAACATGGATTGGGATTTTGTTCCAGGGTGAGGGGAGCCTCTGGGATATGTATCTGTCCCTCCAGCATGTCCTATTTATTTCTGTGCTGAAGTTTAAGTCCCTGGAATGTGTAGCTTTATGGGATTTGGATTTCCTGAGGTGGAGCATGTTCATTAATTCTGGGTTGGACATGGCTTTATACGTCAGGCACAGATCGCCTCTGAGTAGGCGGTAAGCAACCGAGTAGAGCTGGAGTTTCTTTAGCCTAACTGCATAGGGCATCTGTTTGAGGCCCGTGATCCTTTTGGTGAGGTACTTTTGAGGTCTCTCCAGTTGCTGCAGGTGTCGGGTAAGGTACATTCCAAATGGGGCATGGTACTCGATTATGGGCCTGATGAGTGATGAGTAGAGGGGTACGATGACCTCTCTTGATCTAGATGTGAACCCTTTCGTGATAAGGTGGGCTATATATAAGGTCTTTCTAACCACTTTGGCAACGTGATTGTCAAAGGAGAGATTGCTATCTACTTGGGTCCCCAAATCCCTAATTACTTCTTCTGTACTTAATGGATTACCACCTATGTGGTAATTTGTGGGCACTTTGTTTTTCTGAAAGGGGATGACTATGCACGTTTTGACATTTAGATTTAGACCATGGCTCTGGCACCAGTTATCCGTCTCTGTGAGACCCTTTTGGAGGATGCTTGTGTCAGTCTGCGAGTCGATTATGGCACCCAGTTTGCAGTCATCTGTGAACTTGGTCAGCCATAGTCCTCCCATGTTAGCCTGTACCTCAGAGAAATATATACCAAACAAGAGAGATCCCAGGACTGAGCCTTGTGGGACGCCACCTGTAACTGGTTTAGAGTCTGACATGGCACCTGCAATTCTGACAATGTGGGTTCTATCCCTGAGCCAGTTTGCAACCCAATTTGTGACATGGGGTTGATATTTAAGCTGGTGAGCTTATTTATGATGCCCGAGTGGGTTATTGTGTCAAAGGCTTTTGCGAGGTCTAGGTAGGCTGTGTGGACTACCTTCCCTTCATCTATGGCCTTGGTGACTGTTTCAAAGAAGTCAACCAGGTTCAAGAGGCAAGATCTGCCCTTAACAAAGCCGAATTGGGTAGGATCCAGTGTTTGGAGGTTCCCAATGTCTTTGTTTATGAGTTGCATGATGATACACTCTATAGCTTTGCAGACCAGGCTAGTCAGGCTTATAGGGCGATAGTTTATGGGGTCCGTTGTGGCACCACCTTTGTGGAGTGGGACCACTGTTGCTGTACGCCATTCCTTGGGTACATATCCTGTAGTAAGACTGAGATTGAACAGTGACTTTATGTGAGGGTTCAGTTCTTCTTGGAGCTCATGTAAGATGAGTATCCCTGGTATCTGTTGTCCCCCCCCCATGTATTTTGAGCTGCAAAACTTTGTGTTCTGTTAATTTTAACTGCCCTTAAGGCACAATATAAACAATTTTCCCTGGTGTCTGGTGTCACCTCAGTATTGCAGGATTTTCTACTTTGTCTAGTGGAGTATGGTGGTATGACAGCCCCCCAAACACACAGCCCTCTTGCACCCAGTCACACTCCAGACATACTTACCCATTTATGGACAGATGGATAGACACACACACACACACACACACACACACACACACACACACACACACACACACACACACACACACACACACACACACACACACACACACACACACACACACACACACACACACACACACACATATCTACCCTACCTATCCCCTAAGTAACCGACCCCCCAGGCAGTCATATTTTCATGGATTTATATCATAACCTTGAATGAACAAAATCCCGAATCGCAGTACATCGTACACGGAACATCGAAAGCATAAAAAACTGAAAGTGCAGAATTCCGAAAATGGAAACCCCGGACGTGCATTGTTGGCCTTTACAGAGCGACACACCCTGAGGTCTGTGAGAAATGTGTAATAATTTGAATAACGCCCTTTATGGATTACTGAGGCTTCCATGGCTATGGTGCGATCTTGGAGTTTGTATATATAAGTGGGGGGGGGGGTGAAGCCCCCCACATAAGGAATAGTTTGTAATGTTTGTCTGTTTTGTGTTGTGTATTGGGAGAATGGTTGTGTGCTGCTTTACTGGCTAGTGTTGGGATGACTGAAGAGGTGTGGTTTTGTTTGCTACATTGAAGTGTCAGGTTGTCCGGGTAAGTAGATGGCCAAGTGTTGCTGTTTGTAAACTCCGTTTTCAGAATTATGGGCTTTCGGTGTTTTCTGCATTCAATGTTCCATGTTCGATGTAATGTGATTCAGGATTTTGTGCGCAATTCGGGATTTTGTGAGTTCGATGTTCCGATATAGACCCTATTTTCACACACACCACTCATTCTGCTACATATGCTCTTACATGTATACACACGCACACACCAGCACCACCTGTGAGGTAAACATCTTTTTTTCCCTGTGTTCATTAACAAGGGTGCCCAATTTTCTTTACCCAACTGAACAATTGGCTAAGTAAGTGCTTTATCATTGCCATTTCCATGGAGAGCACACAGTTCATTAGCATAGGTTGCTCTCTCAGAATGCCTCACTGGCTTTTGCAGTAGGTCGTGAAGATGTGCTGCATGTCTTCATGTTGCATCACTCACTGTAACCTTTCTGAATCCAGCCCCCTGACTTCTAAGTTTTTCATCAAATCACTTTCTTTTACCAAGCTTGCTTGCAATGACAGGGTAGTCTTGTAGAGGTTGTGTTTCATATCATCTGTCTCTCTTTCTAGCTGCTGCTGCTATGACGCATTCTTAGCTGTTGTAGTTCCTGGCTCAGTTTAACTTTTGTCTGACTACTCTCATGCTCCACACTCTGTAGCAGATGCTCTTCCTGAGACAGACCCTGCTTATACTTTTTGTCTTCCAGTTTCTATTCCACAGCAATGTCTGCAATTTGTCTCTGATGTCTCAGTGCTTCAGATAACTGCTCCACCTTTTGCTCTAGGAGAAATGTACCTAGGGAGAGGCAAAGGTGGCAACTGCCCCAGGTGCAAACTGTTAGGGGGTTCAATCAACTGATCCTTGTCAGTCTTTAATGCATACTCAATTTTAAAATCCAGTGTTGCATTTGCGGCCATACCTGAGCACTGTAGCACTCTCTGTATGGTCTAAACTTTAATAACTTTGCCCCACCTTGCAGTACAGTACCCTCTCCACACTCCACTGTCTCCCCCCAAAATCTCTTCAAGTGAAGAGCAAAAAAAAGTCTGCTCCTTTTACTGGCACATTAATCAGTTGTCTTGATACATGCTTCCTCCCTCTTGACCCAGGAGCCAATCAAGTCCCATTTCTGTGCCCTGCCTCTGACCCTGACCTACTTCCTTCCTCACATTTTAGTTAATTTAAAAAAATTAATTTTAAATTATAACAAACTGCTCACTACAAATTGCAGATTATACCCCATACAAAGTGTTACAATACTCAGGTTTGGGTTTGAAAAACATGTTTTTTTTGTTTTTTACTTTTAATCTAGGCTATCGATTTACAGGAAACGTATTAAACCTAACCATGCATACCAAGTCTATCTAACGGTTTTGGTGCCATAAAGGTTATTTTAAGAAGCATATATAGGCTAACACTAGGGTGATCAAGCATTTACAAGCTACATCAGAAGTGGAGGGGTTATCTGTTGGAGAACTATTGCTGCATCTGACAAAATCATGGCTTTAAAACTGTCTATATGGGTTGGTAACATAGGAATAGTCAAGGATTTTCAAGGTTTCATTGCAGGTAAGGATGCTGATAACATCCCTAAGGCTATTAAATTGACATGAACTGATAAGCAAGTACTTAATATTATTGTACATAGAAGCAATACCCAATGACAACTGCTCAATAAGGCATACTGGGCAGCCTGAAAATTGGACCTTATTGATTATTTGAGTAGTGATACGTTTGGAAAATTCAGGCATTTAACAATCAACCTCATGTAGCATCCTGAGTATTTTAATGTTAAGCAGCTGAGGAATGCATTGGAAGGTTCTGGAACTGATGAAGTAACAATGATAGAAATGCTAGCCTCAATGAGCAATGGGAAAAAAAGGAAATAGCTTTGGCCTATCAAACAACATATGGCAATTTGTTGATGGCCAACTGTAAATAGTATATATAGTTTGTTACAGATTTTATTACTCAAGAAATGTAATTGTTAATGTTGATATATTAAAAAAAAATCTTTTGAGCAAAATAAAAAAAAAAACATATGGCAAGATGTTGGATTATGACATCTCTGTTCCGGCACCTCACGAGATGAGCCTTCTTCTTCTTCTCAAAGATGGCACAAGAGATGAAACTTGCTGGAAGTGTTGCACAGGATTTTATCAAGATGATTAAAAAATACTTCATATTTTTGAAAAATTGTCACTGCCTCAGAGAGGGGTGATATAGAATTACCACTTGTTAAAAGGAGGCTATATTAGCAGGTAGAGCTAATGACCAAAATATCCCTGGACCTTAATGATATCATCAGCTTTAAGGCTGAATTAAATTCACACGAATAAGGTGAAGTGTAATTTTTAATTATTTGTGTTTTTAGTTTTCCTCTAATTGGTTATTTTGTGTTATGTGATTTTTGGGCAGCTGCTGTTTAATTGTGGTTGCACACTGTAATTAATCCATGATGAAGACCTGTATTGTGCTGAAGGATGAACGTGCTGAACTTTTGTTCAAATAAAATTTGAATCGTATTAGTCTAACATGCTATGTTTCACTTTTTATTTTAGTTGTATATTACACACAAAGATACACACATGCATACACATACATTGCACACAAAACTGCACAAATGCTAGATCATGTTATTGCTATTCTACTCATATGCCAGCACTTGCACTTCTTTGAGGTTAGAGATGGAGTACAAAGTCTAGCTGAGATATAAACTGCAGTTCTGTGCAGGAATAGATAATGACCATACAGTAGCTCACTGAGTTTATGAATTGTGCTTCATTGTTCTGCATGATAGCCTAGGAGTAGTGGTCATGAGGTCACAACACTGTCCTGAACATACAGCAGAGGGCCATATGTGTCAAGATATGTGAGTATAGATTGTCAATATTGTGCTGCCGTGCTCCCTACTCTTAGCCTAAGGCCGACCATCTGAAACACTTAGCATGCGACTATAATTTAGGTCATATAATGCTGCTGTGGTTTTGGTATTGTATTGTATTACAGCTGGGCTTTTGTGCACTACTGGAGTGTAAAGTGAACAATGCCGAATTCTCCGCACTCAGATAAGTGCTAGTCCACACTACCCTTTGAGCTCCCTGTCTTAGTTTTTCAGCACTGCTTTGCACATTGCTAGTTCAGCACTCTGAAAGCCATTAGAATGGTAATTTCTTATGGTTTGCAGTGCACTGTTGAAACTAACAGACAGCAGTACTACTTACACTGTACTTTTTATTCCATTTGTTCAAACATACTGATTATGAGCTGTGCAATGTTCCTGAATCACAGTCTGTTATGTCGATGTCTGAGCCATCAGTTGGACAGTGGCTCTTTTGCAGTGAGCATATCAGCTTTTGAATCCAGCTATCCACTGATTGCAATACATCAGGGGTAGTAAATACAGAATTATGGAAAGGCATTCATTCCTGTTTATGTAGGGGAAACAGTGAGGCAGCAAAGGGAAATAATAACTAGACACGAGTGCAACATTAAAAAGATGATATTAAAAGCACTGGATAAGCATATTATTAAAAATATTAGGATTCATTAAATAACAACAACAGAAAGAGTATAGGTTTACTGTAGACTGACACTAACACAATACTCCTGTAGGAGGAATGTAAGTAGCAGACTGAATTAGTTGCTAATGAAGGTGATGGCTATGAATTATGAATTTAGCAGACTGAGTTAGTTGCTAAGGAAGGTAATGGCTATGGATTATGCATTTTCCTTTAAATGCATGTCCAAAACAATCTTGCTCTCTCCAAGAGTGTGGCCATGCATGTGCCAAGTGTATTATCATTTATTTATTTATTGACATTTGTTAACCGGGTTGGACCAGCTGGGCCAGAGGCCCGTTTTCAGTGGAGACCTGAGGAGAAAAGCTCTAGTTACATAAAAAATTAAGGATTACATAGGTAACAAAATAACAAGTAGCAATACTAAGTGACACTCCCAAAACATATCAGTACTAGTTTGATCATAATCAAACATATTTAGATTACCCTAAGAAATAATCACAATGAAATAAACAGATGAGCTATTTTTGATATATGTACAAACAAGTTGTATACAAGTGATCAGATTTATTGCCTGGGCTTCCTAGGAAGCTATATTTGCTTACAGGAACTCAGAGTGAAGAAGCACCATTAGATAAAGGGGAATTAGGTAGGTTCTAAGCAGGGACAAGATTTGGTGTTGAGAAAGTAAAATTTGAGTTCTTTTTTTAAAGTGTGCAGGGTGTATGATGGAGCGTATGTGTAGAGGAAGTTTGTTCCAAGTGTGGGCTATAGAGCACTTATATTGTAGTTTGCCTATGTTCTTCTTTGGATGATCTACATTCAGAAGTTGCTGGCTAGAGGTGCGGAGGGTTCTAGAAGGGGTGTAGGTAGATAAAAAAGTAGTGAGAGCTGGACAGGAAGAAGGCCTGTATAGAATGGAGTGTATAATTTGAAATTGAGAAAGTAGCAGTAGTTGAGGGAATTCGAGCCATTGTAAAGAGTTCAAGGCAAGGCAGTGATGGGAGTTGTAGGGGGAGTTAGTAATGAACCTTGCAATTCTGTGATAAGTTTGTTGCAGTTTGTTCATGGTGGTTGATTGTATATTGGTTAGAACTGGGGCTTATTAGAGAAGTGTGGGAAGGAGGAAAGACTGTGCTAGGGAGAGTCTAGCATTTGGAGTAAGAAATCTGTTGTTGCGATAAAGCAGGCCAAGTTTTTTGTGTGTTTTTTTTATTCCTTGCAGAAAGTGTAAGTTGAATTTGAGTTCATCATCAATAATAACGCCTAATAGTTTTGTGTGTGGTTCAAGTTTTATGATAGTGTTGGAGGATGTTATAGTAAATGTGGATTTGAATGTGAGCTGGGAAGAAAGAGCAGGAGCTTGGTCTTCTTGGGGTTGAGGATAAAAAGACTGTCGGATAACCATTTCTCTGTGGATAGAAAGGAGGTTTGAGTTAGAGTGTGAAGGTCTGTAATACTACTAGAGATGGAGATGAGTGTAGAGTCATCTGCATATTGTACAAGAGAAGATTGTCTGCAAGAGGTAAAGAGTTCATTTGTAAAGATGTTGAATAGAAGGGGACCCGAGATAGGGCCTTGTGGAACACCAGTTGGAACAGATATAAAGAGAGAGCAGAAGGAGAGCCATTTGACAGGTTGCTGCCTACTAGAGAGATAGCTGGAGAACCAGGCAAGGGAGGAAAAAGACAGGTTGAGGTTAGATACCTTAGTAAGGAGGACAGAGTGAGAGACTGTATCCGTACAGCCCTCAGAGTGTTCACCAAATGTATGGCAGTAGTTATGGCTCACGTGAGATGTCTAGGATTCCAAGCATTTCTGTATCTAGATGACTGGCTCCTAACCACCACCACCAAGCATCTGCTAACAGAAGCAAGAGACACCACCCTGAGACTCTGCTCCCATTTAGGGTTCACAATAAACTACAAAAAAATCTGCCTTATTGACATCTCAACATATTGTTTTTATAGGTGCAGATCTAGATACTACAAAAATGATGGTAAATCTACCCCCAGAAAGAGTACAAGCCTTGCAGCTTCAAGTCTCAGTCCTACTTTTCAAAAGGAAGGTTCAAGCTAGGACAGTTTTAAGAGTACTAGGTATCATGGCAGCAGCAATAAACATAATTCTGTTAGCGAGGCTACACATGAGAATCTTACAGTGGTTGCTATTCACTCAGTGGTCCATGCAGGAACTTCTGATGTCATATCAGATCATATTAATAGAATCTTGCAGGAGAGACCTCCATTCGTGGCTACAGTCCAATCCAGTGACCTTATGTCGACCCTTTGTTCTCCCACAATAGTTGGCCACAGTGACCATAGATGGTTCCCAGATAGGGTGGGTGGCATTATCATGGAAGGACAGTCCAGGGCACTTGGCAGGATCACAAGACACACTTGCACATCAATGTCCTAGAGATGAGAGTGGTGCTTCTTGCATTGCAGGCATTCAAAAACTCTCTTCCAATAGGAACGATTGCTATCCAAATGGGCAACATTTCAGTTGTATGGTACATAAACAAACAAGGAGGAACCAGATCTTACCCCCTTTGAAGAGATGCACTAAGACTATGGCAGTGGGCAACCTCCTCCCAACATTTTCTGGTAGCAACACACATCCTGGGGAAATCTAACATGATGGCAGACAAACTCAGCAGGACAATTCTGATGCCTCACAAGTGGTCCCTGAAGCAAGACATAGTGGAAACAATTTTCTGAAAATGGGGCCAGCCTTGCTGTGACCTTTTTGCCACATCAGTAAACACCAAATGCAGCAGCTACTTTGCCCTAACCTCCACTCTGGGGGAGTCCCTAATGGATGCACTCATACATGATTGGCCCTTGGGTCTCCTTTATGCCTTTCCCCATTTTCATTGATACACAAAGTTCTTCAGAAAGCCAGTGCATTGGAAAGGACCTTAATACTTCTCACCCCATTCTAGCCTCATCAAATCTAGTTCCCCTTCTTGTGGCCTCATCTTCAAGAGGAGCTCTGTATTCTGGACCCAGTTTCAGATCTTCTGACTCACCCATCAGGAAGGCTCCATCCAACTCTGCAAACCCTCAAGCTGACAGCATGGCTGCTCCAATTCCAAACATAGCCAGGCTACGTGACCTTTTACCTTCAGTGCAACATATTTTGATTTCTTCTCACAAAGCTTCTACAAGAATATTATATCTCAGCAAATGGAAGAGATTTTCCTGTTGGGCTTTGGAAAATAATCTTGACCCTTTCTCAGCACCTTTACCCTCCATTCTAGAATTTTTAGTGAAGCTTTTTCCGGAAGGGGCAGCTGCAGCTACTATTCGAGTCCAACTAGCTGCAATCTCAAATTTCCATCTTGGGAAAGGAGGTCTGAATATTATGTCCCACAGACTTTGCAAAGATTTTTTGAGAGGTATTAACCTGTTTAAACCACCCATTAAACCACCTCTACCTCCATGGTACCTAAATTTTGTTTTATCTTGCATAATCCTTTCCCCTTTTGAGCCCGCATCATCCTGTGACCTAAAGTTTTTAACTTAGAAAACATTTTTAGTAGCAATCACTTCAGCTAGGTGAGTATTGGAGCTACAAGCGTTGTCCATCAAACCTCCCTATATGTTATTCCATAAGGACAGTCTCACTTTGTACGAACCCATCCTTTTTACCAAAGGTATGCTCAAAATCAAACTTAAACCAATCTATAGACTTACCATTTTTTACCCAAATATAGCAATAAGGCAAAATATATGCTACACTAGCTGGATGTTCACAGACAATTACATTTCTACTTACAAAGAACAAAGGACTTTAAAAAGTCTGACCAACTGTTTACATCCTTTTCAGACTGCAATAAAGGTGCTCCAGTAGCTAATGCTACTATATCCAGATGGTTGTCAGACTGCATAACATTCACCTACCACTCTGTAAAAAAACAACTTCCAGGCAAAATAAGAGCTCATTCTACTGGGGCTATCTCTACCTCTTCTGCTTTTCATGCAAGACTGCCAATTGATACCATCTGTGCTGCAGCAACATGGACAAGGCCTCATAGCTTTATCACAAGTGAATTTGGCCTCCAGGGACAGGGCCTCCTTTGGGTCCACAGTTCTGAAGAATGTTCTTCCGTGAGCCACCCAAGAAAGATGGTGCTAGGGACACTGTAAAGAATAAAGGTGAGATAGGACAACATCACATAAAGAAGTTATGTATTCACCATAATGTTTCATGTGAGTTGTCCATTTCACCTTCATTCTTATGTCCCATCCTCCTCCCCCAAGCCTTTGGCTCCTGGAAGATTGAGAGGTTACTATTTGGCATCTATTATTTCCTGACCTTCTTCTTGGCTCTTGTTGATAAAAAGTACTTTTCATAAGTGCTAATTTAGTATACCAGCAAATAAGATCTGGGGAATTCCCTAGAGCATCATGGGATAGGGAGTAAGTCACGAGCCAGTTGGGAGACCTTGAGCTTTTGTAAATGGCAGAGTTTGAACTGATCGGTTCTGAACCCATCAGTAAAGAATGAAGGTGAGATGGACAACTCACATGGAATGTTATGGTAAGTACATAACTTCTTTTTTTTTCAGGAGGGCAAGACGTGTTTGGTGCACAGAAGTATGTACACTGATATTTGAATATGCTTGAATATATACTACTTCTGAAAATGAAGAATCTTAGGGAATTTTCTTTACTCCAAGGTGCATTGATCCTGAAGTTACTGTATGAGTAACAGGGACCAGAACAGCCTTCCACACTGAAGGATGCAGATGTTTTAAAAAATTCTCAATGAGTTTCAATTTCCACTGCTTCCTACAATTTGCACTATAGAGTTTTTACTTTTGACTGTCACACACCCTTTTTAAAGCTTTATTTATGTTTTAGACCCTGGATGAATATTTGTGACTATAATAACTCAGATAATATTCTCTCTATAATTTGTTCATTTTTTAATTGCAAGGCAAAGTATTTAACAGAATTAAAAAAAGGCTTAACTTCTGTTCACTGGATTCACTAAGCAAGTCATTTTGCAAATATTTGTAGGTCTTCGTCTGACTTAAAGCAAACATGCCATTTTAAAGAAGAAGTAACAAAGTTCATGTGATATTTACACTCCAATTGTGTTGCAACACTAATGTCAAACAAGGAAAAAGAATTCAGTGTAGAGGAACATTTTCTATATTATTATAACAAAGAAAAAGAAACTTCATTAAGAAACATTTCACATTAAAAAATCAACTAGGGGTATTTTGAGGTATAGCAGTTATAAATACTTAATGATTATATTATTAGGCTTTGTTTTGTTTTGGATCAAAATTCAGCTGTTTATTAATACTTACTAGTCTGTGAGTTCATGCATTTTTTTTGTATTTTATCTTCTAATTTTATATTTGGTAAACATCATAATGCATTCATTGTTAATATTTAAAACTTCTCATTTTTGTTTGGGCTGCTTTAGTTATGTGATGGCATTCCTGTTTATTTTCCTTTATGCCAGTCATTCTGTTTTGCAGCTCTTTCCTGGAAATTTATAATGTCATAAGTTCATATTAAATTCATAGGCTGTTACTAGGCATGCAGTCCAGGAGACCATTTGGGAGTCCAGCTCAAATTCTCAATTGCCCTAAAGCATTGTCTGGTTAGCTGACTTGCTCAAGGTAATGCAGCAGACAAATGAAGGCCGAGGGAATCAAACTTTGCACCACATGAAGTGTCCCATTAACAATGGTTATAATAGGGCACACTGTGTGATTCATCTTAAGTAAATGACAATGTCAGTTTATTTCTGGAGGCTATGGAAAAATCATTCAGATAATTGGATATTCAAGATTTTTATTAGAATATTCAGACATTTCAAAATTTATAAATTACCATTTGAATTTATTACTGGAAATTTATTTATTTATTTACAGTTTGTAACTGGTTAAGTGGGCTGGTCCAAGAACCATTTTTTGCCATCACCTGGGCCGAGGTGGCAAGAACAAGACATATTCAATAAAAACATAACAATTGGGAATCTTAAACATTGAAGCTACAAGTGTGATACAATAGGCAAGAATAAACAAAACTAGCAAGAAAAGGTGCCATCACATTAAAAGCAAATGGAAAATTAAACCACAAGCTAAGCATTTAAGAAAATAGCCACACCCCAATAGTAGTTAATACTTTAATGCATTCTAATGTAGCCCAGAAAGAATATATCAAGTAAAACTGTTTCACAATTGCATGTTTAGAGCACATAGCAAACATGAGGAATGCAGAGAATTATAAGCACACATATGCAAACTAATGGAGTTTTCCTTTAGTCATATCAATTTAAGACCCATTTTACTACTCACCACTCACTAATAGGAAGATGATAGTAAGAATTAAAAAGGAGGCGGTCAGGAGGGGCATGGCTGAGAGAGGGGGCACAAACATATATTAACCATTATCTCTAAATAGTCACATATATTTTATTCAATAAAGTGAGAATATATTGACTTTGTGAATGAGATGAGGTTATCTGCTAAACTATTAGTTTCATTTAATGACTTCCAGCAAGTTGGAGCAAGTTTGGAGAAGGATCTTTCACAGGTAGTAAGAATAAAGAACAGTCTGGCAAGAAGAAGATAACCAACATTTTGGAGAGAGTAGCTGCAGGATTATCTGGTGAAATCATTGACTGATCAAGTCACATGTTAAATGGGTATCTTTTAAAATACAGGTAAAGGGATTGTTCATTAATGAAGCCTTTTTTATAAGGAACCCAAGTTAAATGCTGAAATGGAACTGTGTAGCCATATTCTAGCTATGGAGAGATTGTAAATTTAAAATCATTCAAAGAAAAAAACATCAAGAAGTTGGTAATCAACAAAATTCCTTAAAACTTGTTATAATTTATCAAATGTTGTTGTTGGAAGCCAACTATTTTGCTAAATATTCTGCATAGGCTTAATCTCGGTCCTTGTATTTTGCCATGATTGACAGTCTTGTGATTTTATTCATCATTTCTGTAACAACCGTTGTGATTATACATGCATACCAGGTGTTGCTAACTTTTTTCAGATATGTTTTGAATATATATTCCCTTGATTGTAAGACTTTCATGTTAGCTTTGTTTATGACTTTCTTAACTTAAGATTTGACAGTCTCTTCTTCTTCATATCAAGAAAAGATGGAATCAGCTCTAATTTTAAATAATGTCTTGTCGATTATTATATATTTTAAATTAAAGAAATTTTAGGTCCCAGATGAATATATATATATATATATATATATATATATATATATATATATATATATATATATATATCAATTTGGATTTGTAAGCTTCTATTAAAGCTGCAGGAAGGCATCTCTGATCAATACTAGCAAAAAACTACGATCACTCATAAAATCATCCAAGGCCAACTTTGAGAGAAAAATCGCTAATGACACAAAAGACAATCATAAAGCCTTCTTTAGCTATGTTAGAAACCTGGGTGGAAACTCCCAGATATGCTCAGAATTAGTCCAAAATGATAAAAAAATCACTGAACCCACAGACATTGCCAACATACTGGCAGACAGGTTCAGTGCAAATTTCTCCCCTCCCTCCCCCCCAAAAGGAGAAATATCTATCCCACCAGAGTCTAGCCTCCCAAACATCTCAGATGCCCAGGTGAGAGCTGCTCTCTCTAAAGCAAAAAACACAGCATCAATGGGACCGGACGGTGTCCCCGGCTGTGTGCTACACGAACTCAATGAGGAACTAAACCCACACATAAGGCTGCTGTTTAATCTTAGCCTTACTACAGGATACATACCCAAAGAATGGCGTACGGCAACTGTGGTCCCACTCCACAAAGGCGGTGCTTCTACGGACCCTGGAAATTACCGCCCCATAAGCTTGATGAGCCTTGTCTGCAAAGCTATGGAGAGGATCATAAGGGAACTCATAAATAAAGACATTGGGGACCTACAGACACTGGATCCTACCCAATTTGGCTTTGTCAAGGGCAGATCCTGCCTCTTGAACTTGGTCGACTTTTTCGAAACACTCACCAAGGCCATTGATGAGGGTAAGGCAGTTCACACAGCCTACCTTGACCTAGCAAAAGCATTCGACACAATACCCCACTCGGGCATCATAGAAAAGCTCACCAGCTTAGATGTAAACCCATATGTCACAAGATGGGTTGCAAACTGGCTCAAGGACAGAACACACAGGGTTAGAGTTGCTGGTGCCATGTCAGACTCTAAGCCGGTCACGAGCGGTGTCCCACAGGGCTCAGTCCTGGGCCCCTCTTGTTCGGCATTTATTTTTCTGAAGTGCAGGCAAACATAGGGGGATTGTGGCTGACAAAATTTGCAGATGACTGCAAACTGGGCACCATAATTGACACTCCATCAGACACAGACATCCTCCAGAAAGGTCTCATAGAAATGGATAACTGGTGCCAGAGCCATGGCCTTAAGCTAAATGCCAAAAATGTATAGTCATACCCTTTGGGAAAAACAAGGTAACCCCTAATTACCACATAGGTGGTAATCCATTAAACACGGAAGAAGTTATCAGGGACCTGGGGACCCAAGTTGACAGTAACCTCTCTTTTGACACTCACATTGCCAAAGTGGTTAGGAAGACCTTCTACATTGCCCACCTGATCATGAAGGGATTCACATCCAGATCAGGAGAGGTCATTGTACCCTGTACTCTTCACTTATTAGACCAATGATTGAGTACAACGCCCCATTCGAATGTACCTTACCCGACACCTGCAGCAGTTGGAAAGACCCCAAAAGTTCCTCACCAAAAGGATAAAGGGGCTCAAACATATGTCATACGATGCCCAACTGAAGAAACTCCAGCTCTATTCAGTCGCATACCGTCTGCTCAGAGGTGATCTGTGCCTGACATACAAGGCCATGTCCAACCCGGAATTAATGGACATGCTCCACCTCAAAAAATCCAAATCCACCAGAGCCACGAGAGCAAGAGACTTAAACCTCAACACGGATATAAATAGGACGTGCTGGAGGGACAGATTCATCACCCAGAGACTCCCTACACTATGGAACAGAATCCCAGTCCATGTGAGGCAGAGCCCCTCACTGACTCTGTTCAAGAGAAATCTTGACGAGTGGATGGGAGATCGTAGGTTTACCCCGGGAATCATCTCTGTATCACTGCTGGACAGAGGCACAGCAAACTAATGGGTATAGTATTCTCATCCTAAGGGGTGGTGAAAGCCACACACACTCTGGCTAGGCTTATAAATGCCCTAGGGCAGATAGCCTAGTATGAACCTATGAACCTATGAACCTATAATCAATGTATTTTGAAATGTGGCTTACCAGATCCATATTTAAATCAATCTGAAATGGTATTATTCTCCAAACCTATGCTAAAGCTGTAGTCTGTGACTCTTGTTAAGCTTGACCTCACAATTTTAGCTTCAATTCTTTGTGAATAGGCTTAAGAATATTCCAGAAATATTCTCATTTACAGTTTGTCTTTACTATATGAAGGCAAAACAAAAATCAGTCCCTTACTCTTCGTGGCCAATCAGAATACCAGCATTTCAATTTCTGCCCTCTCTATTGATGCCTCTAAGTGTAGACAATGTTTTTGGTCTGAAATCAGAGAAGAGTTCATCTTCCTTATCCCTTTATAAATAGTATTAAGTTTTACAAACATTCTTCTTCCTTTTTATGGATTAATAATGCTCCTTTCAAATCTATTTCTCTTATAGATGGTACTAGACAGGACTTCCTATTCTTTCTTTTTCTAATTTATTTATGAAATGTTAATTAATTCAAGACTACAGTGACAGTCAAGGCTTAATATCCTTCATAGCAATATCTTAATGTCCACTGCATAGCAATATCTTCAGTATCTTCAGTACAGTCATACAGCTATGATGCAATATTTTCCATCTACTTACTCCTGCACCAATCCCATATCTCTCCCTTAAACTTATGTTTTTCTACTCTACACTGACTATCCCTTCCCCCACTCATCCCATATTATCTCTTACTATTGTACCACAGTAATAGACCTTTGCATGTATTAATCTTTTCTTCTGTCTTTTTTCTTAAACATTCTCTATTTAACCTCAAGCCAGTTACCATATTACCTATTTCTGCTACTTCCCTTAATATCCTTTACTTACTCTCACTAATCTCAATTTCATACTTAACCAGTTGTGAGTTACAATAATATTAATGTGACAAAATGAGGTACTGCCAGCACAGCTAGCTGGAATTTTGTAAATAATTATATGGCATTTGTGAATATCAAACTAATTTATATAAGATGTTTGTGTTACTAATGTATTAGAACTGTATGTCATGTGTATATAAAACTGCTCTGTACAGATGTTTGTGTTGAAGATGTATTTGTAAAGTGCTTGTGCTTAAAATATATCCATAGTGTGCCCTACTGGAAGAGAACAGAAATGTACATGCACTATTGTAACTGCTTAAATTTATATGTTAACAGAAGAAACCAGAGGGTTAACCTCTGTCCAGCAAACTTTAAAAAAATGTTTGAAATTAAATTACTTTATATGTTATTGTAAGAGTATACTCAACAAGGTTTTAAGGTAGAAAGTAATTCTGCTAGAAATATGCAACATAAATAAGGTATAAAATAAAGCTTGCTTAAATGTAGAAATAGAGTTTAGTAATATGTGATCAGCATCCATACTAAATAACTGTGGCTTGAGAAATAAGGAACTTACTTAATGGACATGTTTTCCTACAGAATCAGCAAAATGTAAAAGCTGACCTCTTATGTATGCATTACATTGTTAGTAAAGAGCAAAAATGTAACAGGATGTATGTTTACACATTGTCAGGAAAAAAGCTAATCTGGTTCCTTAAAGGCCGGACAAACAGGAAAACAATCTGCATCATATGACATTGTTAAGTAAGAAAGTTTGAAGTCAGCATTTGCACAAAAACAGATGTTCTCATACAAAGATCAGAATAGAATACCAAAGAGAAATGTGACATTGTTAAGCAAGAAAGCTGAAAAATCTGCAGCAATCAGCATTGTTTCAACAGGATGAGCAATTCTCCAAAATAGAATACCAAGAGGAACAGTATGTAAGATCTGTATTAATTCAGTTATGTTAGATATATCTGTGTAGGAACACACACTTGTTCCGAGGCAATATTGTATCTCTCACATCATCCATGTTCAAGAAGTAAAGTAAAACAGTACCTAAAGCTGCTACAGGAGTATGTGTGGTTTGTTATAAAAAAGTTATTTGTTACTGCTCTGAGTTTGGTGCTGCAAAGTATATCTCTCATCTGTGTATATTCTACAAGGTTTGTATGCAACAGACTGTGAATGCAACTATTCCCAGATTTTGATTTCAGCAGAATCCAGCCAGCACTGGTGTCTTAAGAAGACTTTAGATCCATCACAGTAAGCATCACAGTAACAGCACCCTGGTTTAGCACCTTAACATTAATTTTTCAGTTATCTGACAGGTTTCAATGCAGCTAGAGATACAGGGTCTGTACTAGGAAGCTTTCTGTATTGTCTTCAGGGTGAACTAATTGCTACTTTGGAAGCATGAAGGAATGCAATTATTTTATGACTTCCAGCACCTGCCAAAGATCTCAGCAAAAGCCTTTGTATGAGTATTTTATAGGTAGATGCTAAATACTGCCAGCTTCAGCAATAGGGGGTTCACTTGGGAACTAGAAGTCAGATGACTAGAAATTATGTCATTCTGCAAGCTATCCCAGCAATAATATTTTAGATATTATTTTGAGAAGCCTCTTAGTGAGACAGCATTCTGCATTTTGTCTTGGACCTGACAACAAGAACAAGAACCATTCACCACACCTCTGTTGCTCTAAGTAAGTTATTAGGGTACAGTAACTCTCTTAGATACAGTCAGGAGTATAGTGAGGCTTAGTTCATATGCTTTTCTTTATTTGTGTTAGCCTGTACTGCAATATTATTTTAAATATTTCCTGTGATTTTGAACTCTGATGTCACTGTGAATATATATTTAGTATTGTCTTGTTCTTTTATTATTTATTATTTGGTTGGCAGTGGTGGGATCACCACATCACATACTGGGATTCAGTGGTGTGGATATTGAACTCCTGTAACCTGTAAACAGTGGTCACTAAAGAAGTTGTTTGTACTGTCAAGCAGCCACATGGCAGGCATTCAGAGTTTCATATCACAATAGTTTTATATTTATTTTTGTTAGCTTAGTTAGTCAGGGAGAGCAGGCAAGGATGTCAGCATAGGATTATGGCAAGCTGACAAGGAGCCAGTTAGCTCAGATGTGCCAAGCCAAAGGATTGCATGCCAACCTGACTAAAGTGGAAATTATTGCAGCCTTAGTCAAAGCTGCATCACAGACCAACAACCAGGAAGACAACCAGACTGGCCTTGAGGATGTACAGTTCTCTGAAAATAGACAGTTCAACTTTTCCTCAGAGGACTTAAAAATCCATCTGGAGGTAGAGACTTGAACTGGAGGCCAAACATTTGGAACTAGAATCAACAGAGAGACTGCGGCAGGAGAAACAAATGGAATTAGAATCAGCAGAGAGACTGGCACATCTGGAAGGTGAAGAAAATGAGAGGCAGAGGCAACATGAAAAGGAGATGCTGACTCTTTGCCAGGGTCATGGAGGTAATGGGGAAAGGAATAACCAAACCCCAGAAGCAATAAAGGTCAGTACATTTCTCCCACAATTTACAGAGGGTGATAATTTTGATAGTTTTATTCACATGTTTGAAAGGGTATATAAATGGCATATTGTTGACCAAGGGCTCTAGGTGTGGTTCCTGAGCCCCTCACTCCATGGTAAAGCTGCAACTCCGTGTTTCTAGATTGTCTGATACTGATTGCTTAAATTATAATGCAGTTAAAATTGTTTATTGGAATGCTGTAAGTTAACACCTGAAGCTCATAGAAAAAGGTTTTGTGAGCATAGACACAAGGTAGATGAATGTATGTGTGATTATGTTGCTAAGTTAAGCACTTATTTTCATAGGTGGGTGAGTGGGTGTCAGCTCACCACATCTGAAGAGCTGGTGGACCTTTTGGTGAGGGAACAAGCCCTTAGCACTTTGCCTGAAGACATGAAAGTCTGGTTGACAGATCGAGAATGCAACACTGCAGATGAGTTGGGGAAAAAGGAGACCTATACCTAGCAAGCAAGGCATCACTGCACAGAAAGGAATACCCAGTGCTACACATGGGTATAATGGAACCCATGGTGGGCAACCTAAACCACCCCAACAGAGTAACAGGGGAAGCAACAAGCTCAAGGGTTAAATGTTTTAAATGTATCCAGTGGGGCCATGTAGCATATAGATGTCCATAGAGGCAAGGTGGAAAACAAAAGGTAGGGGAGCCAGCAAGTGGGGATGGCAGAATGCCAGCAGTAAGTTGTCTGGAGACTACAAGGGTACCAAACTACCACAAAAGGTTATATTCTATCTTAGTAGATGGGAAACATGCCACTACTAATAGCGACACAGTCTCTGACCTAACCATTATGAAGCCAGCAATGGTTAAACAGGAGCACTACTTGCTTTGGTAGTCTACTTCAGTCAGAGGTTTAGGAGGACTCCATTCCATATCATTTTGGCTAGGGTTTACCTTGACTGGGAGGGTGGAAGAGGAAGCAAGTAGGTGTGTTTGAGGATATCCTTGCAGACGTCCTGATAGGGAATGATTCCAATAATGCAGTACCTTGTGTGCATGCAGTGACATGCAGTTAGGCTTGGAGACAAGCATGTGGATCTGGTAGCCTGGGGAAGACCCAGACAGACCCCACACTTGAAGCCAGTGATGGTGAGGTGGTTACTTCATGGAGGAAGCTACCCTGTAGCAGTAAGACTGAAGGTGAGCCACAGATGCTGGTGGGTACTGATGTTCCCTTGGACAGAGTGACTGCAAGGGCAGAGGTGAGTAGTCATACCCAGGCTGACAGTGAGGCACTGCTGTCAGAGTATACCAGACTTACTGTGGAAGGGGAGCTGGGAAGGGGTTACAAAGAGAGAGTTGAGATAGGCTCAGCTCTCAGTCCCTACATTACAAGGCTTGAGGGAGGTAGCTAGGGACGCACATGATTCTCAAGGAAATGGGGAATCTGTATACTGGGCAAAGGTTTACTGTATAGAGAATGGACCCCTGAGGGAGGGCTAGAGGGTGAGAGAATACAACAGTTGGTAGTGCCCAGAGCCTATCTTCTGGCACTTCTAACCATAGCCTGTGAAATTCCCTTTTGCAGGTAATATCGGCATAAAGTGTACAAAGAGGCATATTATGCTGAACTTTTATTGGCCTGGAATTTTCAGGGATGTAACAGGGTACTACAGGACATGTGAGCAGTGTCAAAAAGTAGGCAAGGCAGGAGACAAGGTCAAAGCTTCTTTGATGCTTTTGCCTGTGACTGAAGAACCCATTTCAGAGGGTAGCTATGGATATTGTGGTGCCTAATGTATAATAGGAATAATATTTGAATATTTTTAGGCTGTTTTATATGCTTCCAGTAGGACATTCTCCACCAAATTATTTATTAAATTAATGAGTTTTACCAAATTTATTTTTTAGTTTTCATTTATTTTGGTATATGAGTTTTGTTAGTATATAATAACTACATACGTATAGATGATTGGGTTTGTTAGCTTTATAGCGAGATGGGTAAGCAGTACTTATATATGCCTGTATTCAAGATATAAGCTTTAGTTATACAAGATTAATGCATTTAAAATTTATATAAGCATAAATTTGAATATTATTTATAGCTTTATATGTTTCACAAAAGGTTTTACGAAAAGTGTAACATTTTAAACACACATACATACATACACATATTTCAAGCATGGGCATTAATGCCCTTCTAGCTTGCCAATATACCAAAATACTTGTTTCCATATTAAGTATCCAGGCTGTTCTTAAAAACTATCTAAACTAGTACTTGCTTTAATGTAATTTGGTAGTTTGTTCCATGCATCAGCTACTCTGTCAGAGAACCAATTAGTACACTTCTCATTCCTATAGAATCTTCTACATAGGTTGTCTGATGATCCTCTAGTACTTTTTGTTAACCCCAAACATTCCCAGAGGTAGTTGTCACTAAATGCCCTGTATACCTGAATAAGATCTCTGTAAGAGACACTGTACAAGTTCAGATATTTTAGTCTTTCATAATAACTTAAATTTTCACATCCATATATACTTCTGTTGTACTCTTTCCAGTTTACTCTTGTTTGCTTTCTTATAGGGTTTCCATATTGTTATTCCATACTCAAGTTTGGGTCTAATGTAACTAACAAACAATGACTTCATTATTTTTGATTTCCTAGACTTTATAAATCTTTTTATACAACCTATAGTTCTATAACTATCATTAACCAATTGGTTGATATGATTAGAAAAACTCATAGCTGAATTCACCCATATACACAGGTTCTTAAATGAGTCTATAGTTTCAATCACTGTGTGCTGTATTAAATATTCACCTTTGAATATATGCCTGCCAAATCTCATATGCTTAGTTTTTGATGTATTTATCAACATATTATTCTCCTGTGCCCAAATGGTCAATTTAGTCAAGTTATTTTGCATACATGCCTTATCTGTAACACAGTTTACCCAATTTCAGGTCGTCTGCATATAGACTGTAGAACACTTCAGATGAAAAAAGTTAGATTTGAAAGATACAATTTAAACAAGTAAGGGCCTAGGATAGAGCTCTGTGGGACACCCTGGCTGTAACCAAGGATATTGCCTGTCCAGTTGCTGCATGATACTTGCCATGTCCCATTTGTAAGCCATGCAGCTATCCATCTTATCAAGAGTACATCAATACCTAGTTGTACTAATTTATTGATCAGTGTTATGTGTATGACCCTGTCAAATGCTGAAGTTAAATCTATATAAATTACATCACAGCACGATTTTTCATTCATAGCTGTTATTATATTGTTATAGAACATCATGTTACAGGTGGTAATAGATCTGCTTTCAACATATGCATACTGATATATGGTTTCATGTCCCAACCTATCCAGTTCTGAGAATAACTTATCCAATATTACCTTGTTCATTATTTTTCCACAACATGTAAGTAGAATTAAGGTTCTGTATGACTCTGGATTTGTCCTACTCCCCTTTCCCTTAAAAACAGATTTAATAAGCGCATGGTCAAAGGTTCTATATTAAATTGTTATGTTTTTTAAATTATAGTTTATTACATCCTTTAAGCACTTTAGAAGGGGTAGTTTGTTTATGATGTAATTTATGAATATTTATGAGGCTGATGTCATTGCTCATGTGTTTGATGATGTTATGTAAATGGGGCAGTTTTTAATGGCACTGTCTGATGAAGTTTTGGAATTGTATAAAACAAAAGTGCTCACTATTTTGTTAATAAAATGGATTTTGCCTGTTTTCTCTGCTCATATTCATTGTTTGTTGGATCTTTATGGCGTTTGACAGTTTCCTCTTGTTGGTTTACTTCTGTCTGTATCTAGGCATGTTTGTCATTCACATACACCCATATACTAGTTCAGGATACCTGGATTTTTTTTACACCCCTTCAGGATCTGCTTAATGGCTTATTTATCCTTACCCAGTCAACCCAGGAGCCAGCATTTCTGGGGTAGGTGAGAGCTCTGGCCATTCATTCTTGTTCAGGAATGCCAGTGAACTTATTTGTTCTCCACTATAGTATGTACTATATACATTGTGAAGATTGGGGAAGATGGGCGAAGGCTGCCAGCCTAGTCAAATAGAATTTGATACATAATTCTATCATATGTAAAAATACAGGCTTGTGTTCTTAAATGAAAGAAAACACTGTAAAATGTGAACTTCAAGATTGTAGCAACATTGCCATCTGCTGTAAGTCAAACTAAGCCAAGCATTTCAAATGTTCTTTGAAGTAAAATTATCTAAATCGTGGTGCCAAAGTGGCTGGCTGAACACATTATTTCTATTGTTTTAACTTAAAGAATAATTGCTAGAGTGTACATGTGAAATGTCTTATGTGTATTGTTGTAGTTTCCTGAGCAGGTGTTAGCTTGCTAAATAATGCAGTTTGTTTGCCTGGGAACCTCAGAGTAAGTGTCAAAATTATGTAATGTGAACACTGAGAAAAAAATCTAAGTATCAAAATGATGTAATCTGGGAGGGCCTAGCAAAGATGTTTGTTAGTGAGTTTAAAAACTATTGTTCGGAGAGAGACTGTGAGCATTTTGATCTTGATATCCCACTTGTCAGCACTCTGCCTGTTGTCTTATGTAAGTAGTGTCTTAGAAATATGTTTTTTTGTAGTAATAGCTAGGAACTTAGAAGAAAGCTAGACAGGTGCTTTTCTGTTATACCAGAACTTTCCTACTCTATTGTTTTAAGTTTCTGTGTGATCTCTGAACTCTTAGATATGACTGTGCTGTAGTAGTATTATTTTGTATTTTTAATTATTTATTATTAAATATTTTAAAACTTTTTACCTGTGGCTGGTTTGTGTAAGATAAGTAAGCTCTAGAGTACATTGCGTATTTATAGAGTTTATTGTAATAAGTCACTCTAATAAGCCTTAGACTGAATAGTCACATTACCAATTGGATAATAATATTGCACAGTAATAATTGGGCACCCTTTTAAGGGCCTTTGGGTAGCTGATAAGTATTAGCTGGTGGTGGCAGAAATTACTACTGTATAGTCTGGGTAAAGGGGCACAGCTGGAGAATCTGTGTCAGCCTTTCCCAGGAGTGTCTGTGAAGTTGTATAAATACTTAACTCAAAGTGTGTATGGTGTATCAGCTACCTGGGCAGGGACACAAAGCACTGGTGGGACAGAGAGGGTACTGGAGGTTAGCTTGCCAGCTAGGCTGAGATCTGGACCCTATAACTGTGCCAGCGGGGAGTCTTACTGGGGACCTGGAGAGCAAGGGAGCAACCAGCCCCAGACTGACTGTGATCTCTGTGTGCACTTAAGGGAAATTGTACTTTACTGTGTGCATTTGTTATCATTTCCTATTATATGAGATGCCCTCCCTGGTGTTAGTGGTGAGGATTGAGGCTCCTTGATTGCTGGGCCAGGGCACGGTCATCACATACATAGTATATAGCATTTATGAAATATCTGTGAATATATAGTACATAGTATCTGTGAAATATCTACTTCATAGATACTATCCAAAAACTTACTCCCACGACCCACGACTTTGACCCCCTCCTACCTCTTCTAACCGACACAACAAAAACCCTTTCTCCCTTAAACTGGTCTCGACTGTTTACTTCAAATCACTCCTGCTCAAACTTACTAAGCTGGGCATTAATCCCTATGTCACTCGATGGGTTGCCAACTTGCTTACTGACAGAACCCACACTGTAAAAGTAACTGACTCCAAATCCAGCTCTAGAAAAGTGACAAGTGGAGTACCTCAGGGTTCAGTTCTGGGACCACTCTTGTTTGGCATCTACTTCTCTGAAGTACAGGCCAACACTAAGAGACTATGGCTAACAAAGCTTGCAGATGACTGCAAACTGGGAGCCATTATTGAATCCCAAAATGATGTGGATATTCTACAAAAGGGCCTTACAGAAACACATGCTTGGTGCCAGAGCCATGGGCTCAAGCTCAATGCCAAGAAATGTATAGTTATCCCCTTTGGGAAAAAAACATGTACTCCTGAATTACCACATAGGTGGCAGTACACTAAACACCGTAAGTAAGTGTGATAAGAAACTTAGGGACACGGATGGACAATGGTCTCACCTTCAATAACCACATCACCACAACAGTCAGGAAATCCTTCTTTGTGGCACACCTCATCACTAAAGGTTTTTCATCCAGAAAAAAGGAGGTCATTGTCCCAATGTACACATCCCTCATTAGACCCATTATAGAATACAACACCTCATTTGGTATGTACCTCTCAAGACATCTGCAACAACTGGAAAGGCCATAGAAATACCTCACTAAAAGAATCACAAGCCTAAAGCAGATGCCCTATGCTGACCATCTAAAAAAACTCCAGCTATACCCTGTCGCATATTGTCTACTCAGAGGCGATCTCTGCTTAACATACAAGGCCATGTCAAACCCAGAGCTGTTGGACATGCTAAATTTAACAAAATCCCAATCCCTCAGAGCCACATGTTCCAGGGATCTAAACCTTGTCATCACAATGAACAAAACATGCTGGAGCGATAGGTTCCTGACCCAGAGACTCCCCAGACTCTGGAATAGACTGCCCATACATGCCAAGCAGAGTGCCTCTTTGTTCCTCTTCAAAAGAAACCTTGACGATTGGATGGGAGATAGGAAATTCACCCTGGGGATCACGTCAGTCTCCCTGCTAGACAGTGGTCCAGGGAAGTAAATATTGTGGGAAGAAATAGCCAGGGAATTGTTATGGCTAGACCTGTATAGGCCCTAGGGCCGATAGCCTAGTACCAGCCTATGAACCTATGCTCTCCCTCTGCAGATAACCTTCCTCACTTCTTCCTTAAACTAGCTGCTGAATCCATAGCCTGCCCTGTATCTCTGTTAATCAATAGATCCATTCAAGTAGCCACAGTCCTAGACATCTGGACATCCTTCTATATTGTCCCACTGCACAAAGGTGGGAATTCTACTGATCCATCCAATTATAGACTCATAGCCATTCTTTCCGTTCCCTCAAAAATACTTGAAAAATGCATACATTCTCAGCTTCTGAATTTTCTTCTCTAAGAAAACCTGCTAATTCCCACTCAGCATGGCTTCAGGCCGAACCACAGTACTGCCCCAGCACTGTTATCTTTTACCCACACTGTAGCTGAGGCCAGAGACAACAACCAACTCATATCCTGTCTTTTCTTGACCTCTCCAAAGCCTTTGATACCATTTCACACACTCTACTTCTATCTAAGCTATCTGATCTCAATCTCTCTGGTCCCATGCTTGGTTGGTTTACTAGTTACCTCTCCAACAGGCAACAATTAGTCAGATGGCTCACTTCCTGCTCTTCCTTCCTCCCCATCAAATCTGGAGTCCCCCAGGGCTCCATCCTGGGCCCTCTTCTTTTCAATATCTTCACCAAAGATCTCCATACCTCTTGCAAACAATCCTCCCTTATTCGTTATGCTGACGATTCTACACTTATCTCCATCTCCATTAATATCGCTCATCCCCATGCACACGCCCAAGACCCTTTCCTGCCTATAGAAAAGTGGCTGTCAGACAATCAGCTCATCTTAAATTAAAAAAAAAAAAAAACTTTTGCTATTTCTTCCTTGACCTCTATCTCACCATAAATCATCTTTTGTCATCACATCCCTTGACAAGACCATCATTAAAGCCCCACACTAAACGTTTAGGTACCATTATCGATGATGATCTAAAATTTAACTTGCATATCCAGCAGAGTATTAAAAAAAATCAAAATCTAGGTCTACTATACAGAAATAAAAAAATCTTACCTCTGACACTAAACTCTCCCTGCTCAAGCACTCCTCCTTCCCTCCCTTCTCTATGCAGCTCCAATCTTTACTAACATACAGTCTACTCTTTTATCTAAACTGGAACAAACATACCACAAAATAGCTAAATTTGCTACTAACTCACCTCACAATTCTCACCACTGCCTTGCTCTCAACACACCTTAATGGCTAGAATTCCCCCAACTACTCCAATTGTCACAATTTCAAATCACACATTCCATTCTCTAAAAACCTTCTCCCTGTCCTTCTTTCTCCTCCCTTGTATCCTACTACACCCTAAATCGCCCTTTCCATACCTCCGATCAACAACTCCTTGATATCTATAATCCTAACAAAAACACTGGAAAACTACTTTACAAATATACTTTAGCCAAAGCCTGGAATAAACTCCCCTTGTACGTAAGAACCATCTCCTACCACAAGCACTTCAAAAAGGAGCTAAAATGACTCCTACTTAACACAAAGTCCTGCCCCTGTCATGACCCTACCTAATCCACCACACCCCTTTGTCTCCAGTATCCTGTACACAAATATTATACTCCTCGGTTTCCTCTAAACACACTGTTTATTTCATTGGAAATCCACAAGGCTGGCTACTTCATCATGTGTACATATGTATATATTATGCTCTACTTTAACTATCTCCTCTTTATAATTTAGCTCTACTTTAAAATTGTCTCTTAAGGCATGTCATATATTGTCTCTTCTTTTCATTTTTTTCCCTTCTAATCAAGTAAACTCTTTTATGTTAAAAATAATGTATTAATCACAAGTTTTTTTTTCTGTGCTCATAAATAGTTTTGTGTATATATTTCTAATTTTGGACTGTACAAATCTGGTGCATTTCTCCTCAGGTCTCCACTGAAAATGGGCTGCTTGCTCAGTTGAACCAACCCGGTTAACAAATGTCAAATAAATAAATAAACCTATGACAGTCAAGTGGTAGGGAGTAGGATAGCTTGCTGGTTCTTGCAGTTGGCCTTCCCTTTTTTTCCTGCATGATCATCTCTCCCCCACTGAAGCTCCTTTAAGCTCCACTGTTGGCTGCCATCACAGGGAAAGCTTGCATGTGCACACCAAATTCCTCTCAGCTTATGGTGTAATTGCTTGTGAGACTCAAACTCCATAGGGTATAACATCTAATGCTCCCACTGGATGTCTCTCATGTGGTGAGATAGCACAGCCTACCTCCCCCAAGAATGGGAGAGTCAATAGTAGCTACTCCCTCTCACCTTCCCCTACCCGTGCTCAAGCTACTATATAACCTCAGGTCACCTGCACCACAGTTAGGGCTTTATCCATATATAACCAAAAAAACAAACAAAAAAAGAGAGAACCTCCGGACTACTTATAAACAAAAAACAATAAAGGTGCACACTCCCAGATGACAGTCAGCCACTCCATTTGGAGTTTTTAAAATGCATTTTTTTTTATTTATTCTGAAGTCCTGATTGTAACAGGACAAAAGCACTTAATGTTTACTGTATATTTCCTGGAATAAATTATTTGCTTTTTATTTTAGTGGCTGACTGTCATCTGGGAGAGTGCACCTTTATTGTTTTTTCTTTATCCAAATATGTCATGAAGCTGGCTAGCTATCTAAACTTCTCTGGGCTTGGTATACGCTTTGAGCCATGTTTGAAATATTGTAAAAGACATTCAATTGTTCTTCATTTTCTCTGCTGCTCATTTATTGTTCTGTGGAGCTTTTCTCCCCGGGCCTCCACTGAAAAAGGACCTGTGTCCAGTTTGAATTTCCTGGTAAACAAATGTAAATAACTAAATAAATGAGTTTCATGTACATTTTGCATTTTATATCCTTTTATTTGCATGCAATATTCATAGTCCTTTGTATTCTGCCCATGTTGGTCATGACAAAAGTTCAGGTGTTTACTTACAGGTTGTCTTGAGCAATCCAAGATAGGTTTGGGCTGTATATTGTAGCTTAACTGACCCTTGATGAGTCAGATAACTCATTACAGAGATATACATTTTTTGTTTGTCCCAGAACTGTATTTATGTCTTATTTTGGGTACACATACTAAGCTGGTTAACAGGAGAGGTAACAGCAGTGTTGGTGGGAGTCATAATAAAGAAACGGGTAGTATAGAATTGTTATCAAATGCAGTGAACCCTAGACCAGGTTAGTCTCACTAGGCCAACAACCTCTTTTCAGGGGAGACCCAAGGTGATATTCATAGTGGCAAGAGCTAATTTAGCAAAGGCACTAGGGATATTCCCCTATTCTTTTCAGTCTGAGCAACCAGGGTAGCAGTGGGCTGCTACTGGGATCAGACACTTTCAACATGGCAGAAGATCACAGTTACAGAACTGAAAGTGCTGCAGGATCTGTGGACCCTGATACAGAAATGGCAAAGACAATTGAGACTGACTTTGAAAGAGAAGGATTTGAAACTTAAGTTGTAATGGATTTAATCCAGGAGGAACAGTCTAAGTATGGAGATGAGGCTGATTGGAATATGATGGAAGAACAGGGTCCAACGGAACAAGATGTTTCGAAAATGCTGGTAAGAATCTGGGAGAGAGAACAAATGTTGATATAAATCTGAGCGCATGTTCAACTGATAGAGAAACTAGTTTTATGGACATACGTATGCAACAGAGTGAAGTGAGAAGAACTGATACAAACACTGAAAGGAAAACTACAAAGACTTATGCTTATGGGAAAGGAGAATCATGGAGGAAGAAGGTAGCACAGACACGCAAAGGATCACGGAAGAACTAAATGTGCAGACAAAACAGCCAGCGGTAAGAAACAGCACAAAATCAACGAAGCCTTTAACAGGTACAACATGATTGGTGATATTATTTTCCCACTGGGTTTGATTCAAAAGTCGTAAGAGCAGTGATGATCTTAGATAATGAAGAATTTTGTGAAATGACATTTGTAACATTTCTTAGCATAATGCTTTATGAATGAAGCAGAGAAAAAAAGCATGCTGTCACAGTGGAAGGACTTTCTGTTTCAGAATGTAAACATGAAGTTAAAAAGAAAATTAAATGTGCAGTTCAGAACGTCAGATGAAGATGAATATGAATTAACCTTTTTCTGTGTGTACAGGAAAGTTGATGACATTAAGAAGTGTATAATGAGAGAAAAGTCTGGACAAGAGGATAGGAAGTATGAGTAACAGTGAATGTGAGTGATGGAAAAATACAGCATGTGCCAAATATAACAGTGTAAAATGAAAAAAAAGGCACTGTTTGCTAATAGGAACAACCTAAAGCATTTGTTTGTGGGGGAGAAACTACATTTGGTGCAAAACTATAGCAAAAAAAGATGTGAGCAACGTAGGGACATGGGGCATATGATCAGGACTCGTAAAGTAGTATTTTGAAAATGTAATTTGACTGAAAGCTTTTGGTTTTCTAGGCTTCTGTTAGAAAAAGAAAGGGGAAATGAAGAAGAAAACAGTAGAGAAAGAGACAATTAGTCAAAAATGTTACTGAAGATATTTGTGAAGAAGAAAGCATTATGGGAAATACGTGATGAGAATGTAGAAAACACTGGAAAAGATCAAAACGATGGGGTAAGTGAAGGGGAATGTCTGCAGACAAAGAAGCCTCAGATATAAATTAAAGTCCTGGTGGTAAGGACCGTGTCCAAAAGGGGCTGTTTGCATGATGTGGGAAAGTGCAATTCAGAAACATGCTAGCTGCAATGAGGAAAGACCTCATTATGAGTTAATTACATGTCTCTGACATGGGTCACCCTTAACTACCACGAGTACAAATCAACACTTTCCTGAGTAGTTAACAGTGGCAGCCTAGGCATCAATGGGCATAATCACCCCCCTCATTCACTCTCCCACAAGCTTGCATACACTGAAACATGCACCCACACCTAACACTATCTGTCTGCTAAACTTTGTGGTACTTGTCTCTAAAATGATTCAGTGAACTTGAGTTTTGGCTGTGTTCATTAACCCAGGCTGATGTATCATATGCAGGCATTTCTGGGGCGACCTCATAGTTAATTAGCATATGATTCTCCCCTGGAAATCCTCATTAGTATTTGCAGTAGCCAGCATGACAGAGAGAGACCACCAAGGTTCTGCACATCTTTGTGTAGCAGCACAATGGTAGGGCTGTCTCTGAATCGGAAATGGTTACCATGTGATATACACCAGATGTGCCAGACTAATAGTGGTATGTGCATAAGCAAATATGCCTGGGAGGAAAAAGGTATTTTAAGAAATAAGTGTGTAATGGTAAATATGTCAATAATGATGATGGAAGACCTAACTTATGGATGGGAAGAGGTACAATAACTAAAAATTGTAAGGTGATAAAATAGTTAATAAAATGTGAAGGGTTGAAAACAGGGAAATAGGGACTGAATATACAGAAGAGACATTTTTAAAACTGAAATAGCTTATGTGATATATTCAAAAGATATAAAGAAAGTGATAGGGGTGGAAATGTCTGAATTTGCAGATCACAGAGCAGTATGATTACAATAGCAGATAGAGAGATCATAACGGAAAGAAAAGCAATAAAAAGTTTAACTGCTGAGGTTAGTAAAAAGGATGAAATAAAAGAAGAACATAGAAAATGATGGAAAGAACATGTGACAACGAGAGTGCATTATGAAAACTGGACATCTTGAAAAATATAAAAGCTTTTTTTTTTTTTGCTTTAGAAGTTGAGATCAGAATGAATAGAAGAGGTAAGATGGAATATAAAGAAATCATGAGAAGCTATGAAAAAACATTAGAATAAATAGTGGCAGAATAAGAAAAACAGAAAAAGAATTGTATGAGAAATAGAACGTAAAGACAATGGTGTACAGATACAATTATTTTTTAATAAGGAAAAAAGTGGAAGTTTCACCTTTTGAAAGAATTATGTAAAACATGAGAAGGGCAGATAGATTCAATTTGGGTGAAGAAATTAATATAAATTATAAAGACAAAGAAATTATGGAGCTGGTTAAAAATGTAAAATAAGGAGAAAAATGGAAGGTGAAAAAAAAATATATATATGTATGGAAATGGTAAGAAACATTTACAAGAGAAAATTAAAATGGAAGAATTGGATGACAATGTACAGGAGGGAATGTTGAAATTATCACCAGGACTGGATGGACTAAGTTAGAAATATTATAAAAAAATGGATGAAAGCAAAAAAAAAAAGAGTATTAGTTAAAATATTGAATGAGTGGTTGGAAAAATATATAAAAGAAGAAGAGATATGTGGTGGTATGATTACATTTATGTGGAAAAATGATGAAAAATAAGACATAAACATTGGAAGCCAGTAACAATAGGAAATACGGATAATATTTTTTTAAGAAAATAATGCACACATGATGCAGAAAATATTAGATGAAGTTATGAGGATGGAACTTTGGTGTAAAAGACACAGAAGTGAAATAAATGTTAGCAGTGGTAAAATAAGTAGTAAATATGATTTGAAATAAAACAAGGAGGTAAGATTAGCAACACATGATGTAGCAAAAACATTTGACAGGATAAGCCATAAGGCAATTTGAAAGATATTGGAGGGATATGTGGCTGGGAGAAAACTAGTGCAAGTAATAAAAATGTGTTGTGGAAAATCTTGGAGGAAAGTTATGGTAAATGGATAATTGGGAAGAAAAATAAAACTTAGTAAAGGAGTTAAACAAGGATTTCCCATGAGCATGCATATTTTTGTATTGATGATGAGATGGAGAAAAGAATTGTGTTCGTCATATGTAGATGCTGGCTAAAAACATTGGTTAAATGAGATTATGGTAAACATTCAAAAAATTTTTAAAAAGCTGAATTACAATCAAGCAATTTGAAGAGTAAGAGGTTTGATGAAAGTAAGAAAATAAAGACATATGTTATACTAGAAAAGAAATAATTCTATCGAGAGTAACATTTTAGAGTATGAAAATATGACGGGACAATAAAGCCTGATAATGAAAGAAATCAAAAAGTTATTGGTTTGGTGGACACGTTTTTATCAATTAAGACAAGGGTATTTTAAAGACCTATATATTGGAAAAAGTAACATATTTTGGGGTGTATATGTTTCCAGCAAAAAGAGAGAAAGACCTGCTAGAGATATTTTTCAGATTTATTTGGGGGTCAAGATTGAGCCCAATAAAAAGTGAAGTAATATACAATGAAAAAGGAGTTTTGGATTACAGCTGTAGTATGTTTACCATTTATACATCTATTTTGGGTAATATGGAATGTAAAAGTGAGAAACAAAATGATAAGAAAATGTAATACGTGAAATATGAAGAAGCAAAGAAAAACGAAGAAGGGAAGAAAATAAGTAATGAGCAGGAAAAGATGGAAAGGAATGAATGTGAAACTAAAGTTATGGAACTTAACATTTAAAGAAATGTATGGAAATAGAAAGGAATGCTATAATATAGTCATGGAAAAATATTGTTTGGTATATCCATTGAAAAAATAAAGGAAGGGGTAAAGAATGCTCTAAAAATAGAAAGAAACAGAGATGTTTTATGAGGGGGAGGGTGTTCTGTGGAGAATTCTGCTGGTAAAATTATCAGTAAAAAGTAATATAAAATAAAAAAGTAATAGATAAAAGGAAATGTGATGAGGAAAAATGAACAAAATATTTTTGGAGTGTGAAAAGAATGAAATGTTCTGGTGAATTTTTAAAAAATGAGTACAAATGGGAAGGATATATACATACAAATATGGATATATTGCATGGAACGTATGAGAAAGGAAAATGTGCATTTGACAAATGTAACATATTATTTACAGCAACATGGGCATTGTGGAATAGAAACTTTAATTGGTTTTGAATAATAAAAACAGAGAACATGAAGATGAGTTGTCCAAAATAAAAAGATATGGTAGAAAGGATGGGGAGGGGGGATAGAAGGTAGGATGAAAAGGTGAATAAAATAATAAGGGAAATATTGTTAATATGATGACAAAAGGATTCTGACAATGTGAAAAGTGTAAATATTCATGTGAAATAAATTGTAAACACTATTAATATGAAACTGTGCATAATGTAAACATGAGTAAAATATTAAAATGTATAAATAAAGCAACCACAACTCTTTTCAATAAGTTCTATTGGACATTTTAGATCCACCTTTGCTACCACCAACTCATGCAGATGAGACTTTGGTGTAACATCTCAAGAGCAGCACGCAGAGGAGTGAGGGACCCTCCTAATGCTATAGTACAGTGTCAGTAATGCAATGTGAATCCTTCCACCGGGTGTAGGACTAGAACCCACAACATTTTAATCTTTTGGCACCCAAGGCAAGTGTGCTACCCATTGAGATACTGGCACTACTTGTAGGGCTGAGAAGACTGTGAGGTCTGATCATTTTGCAGGCACCTTTGTCCCTCTGAAAAGATAGGTGGTCTGGTACGGTGTTGTACAAATATGGAAAACTCTGCAACTAAATAAATGAATACATGTGGCTTCTGATGCAATATAAGGATGACTGACATAGTAATACAGCTGGTGTGCTGATCAGTTAGGGAAAAAGCATAAATGGAGTGGCAATCATGTAAGATGACAGTCAACTATCTTTCCACTATTCCTTTGTCTTAAAGGTTTATACCAAGTAAGTACAATTTAAACTCACCTCTAGAATGTTATGACTGCTTCAGAATATTTAAAGTATGCAGAGTTTGTTCTGTACTACAAGCTGATAGATTTCATTTTTCATGCAATTCAATGGACTAAAACATATGAAACATCCTACAACATGTATTCACTTATTACATACTGAGCCAGTACAATATCTGGCATATATCCCACCTCCTTGAGACATTACACCTATACACTAACAGCAAACAACAGTCTTTTAAGTAATGCAGAGAATGCACAACGAGGCTACAAACATTAATATTATATAAAATTAAACCATTCCTCACAGTAGAAACAATGCAATAGCATGGCACCAAATGCTTAATAGACATTTTTTTCCAAGTCTGAAAATGTTTTCTAAACTTGTTTTGTTATACAGTAATGCAGTGATTAGTTTTGCTGGCTTGCAACTCCAGGAACAGAGGTTCATTTCTGACTTGAAGTTGCTCTCTCACTCTTTCTTTAACATTTCTATGCCCTCTGCATGGGTTTTCTCCCAGAACTCTGGTCTTACTTGTTTAACTGGTACTTTTGGTTGTCCATGCATATTTAATCTTTCCTTTTGTCATTGGCCAGGGTGAAAAAAAAATATCTGAATGGATTATTTTAATTACTCACTGACTAAATTCAAAAATAAAATAAAATAGCAAGCAGATATAATCATTGATGTGCACTGTGCTGAAAAGTCTGATTTTCTTCTTACATTAAATCACAATACACATATCAACATAGATAATGACCGTACTGCACAGCAACCATATCAAACAGAAACTGGACCACCTTTTCATGTATACGTTGCTACATACACTGTATGATTATGTCAAATTGATGTACCTTTATTTGTTTGCAGGAATATCATTATTACCCATGTTGTTTTCTTTTATAGTTTACGAGAGGAGCACATATGACTATGATTATGGAGAAAATGAGAATCCTAACACAGATTATGCTGACCCTGACTGGTTTTATGATTACTACGGTACTGAAGGTATACCTGAGCATTAACTCTTCCTGATACTATGACAGTAAACAGTACTGCAGCTCCAGCTATGCCTTTAAAAATAAATATGGACAGTTATTGTTATAGGCTTATGTCTGAGAATAGCAGTCATTTTCATGCAAAGTGCATAACAGACATTCATACACTGCGTTTTGCTTTTTGAAAGTATTCTAGAAGTTACTTCTAGCAGTTTTGTTGTATTGTGGTGTATGTTTTTGAAATGATTTGTGCATGCTTGAGTAGTACACTATTTTAACAGTTGGTAGGGTTGTTCCAATGGAAGAGTGCTGAATAGCAGGGCTTCCAGATCACAACACTGTACTTAAATAAACTGCACAGTTTAGTGCCTAACACTCTGATGCATGTGTAAGATGGCCAATGATCAGCTGCCAGCATTAACATTCTGATGCATGCGTAAGATGGCCAATGATCAGCTGCCAGCATTAACATTCTGATGCATGCGTAAGATGGCCAATGATCAGCTGCCAGCATTAACATTCTGATGCATGCTTAAGATGGCCAGTGATCAGCTGCCAGCATTAACATTCTGATGCATGCGTAAGATGGCCAGTGATCAGCTGCTAGCATTAACATTCTGATGCATGCATAAGATGGCCAGTGATCAGCTGCCAGCATTAACATTCTGATGCATGCTTAAGATGGCCAGTGATCAGCTGCCAGCATTAACATTGTGATGCATGCATAAGATGGCCAGTGATCAGCTGCAGCATTAACATTCTGATGCATGCATAAGATGGCCAATGATCAGCTGCCAGCATTAACATTCTGATGCATGTGTAAGATGGCCAGTGATCAGCTGCCAACATTAACATTCTGATGCATGCGTAAGATGGCCAATGATCAGATGCCAGCATTAACAGTCTGATGCATGCATAAGATGGCCAATGATCAGCTGCCAGCATTACATTAAGATTCTGATGCATGCATAAGATGGCCAATTATCAGCTGCCAGCATTAACATTCTGATGCATACGTAAGATGCCCAATGATCAGCTGCCAGCATTAACATTCTGATGCAAGCATAAGATGGCCAATGTTCAGCTGCCAGCATTAACATTCTGATGCATGCGTAAGATGGCTAATGATCAGCTGCCAGCATTAACCTGCTGATGCATGTGTAAGATGGCCAGTGATCAGCTGCCAGCATTAACATTCTGATGCATGTGTAAGATGGCCAATGATCAGCTGCCAGCATTAACATTCTGATGCATGTTTAAAATGGCCAATGATCAGCTGCCAGCATTAACATTCTGATGCATGTGTAAGATGGTCAATGATCAGCTGCCAGCATTAACATTCTGATGCATGCGTAAGATGGCCAATGATCAGCTGCCAGCATTAACATTCTGATGCATGCGTAAGATGGCCAATGATCAGCTGCCAGCATTAACATTCTGATGCATGCGTAAGATGGCCAATGATCAGCTGCCAGCATTAACATTCTGTTGCATGTGTAAGATGGCCAATGATCAGCTGCCAGCATTAACATTCTGATGCAAGCTTAAGATGGCCAATGATCAGCTGTCAGCATTAGCATTCTGATGCATGTGTAAGATGGCCAATGATCAGCTGCCAGCATTAACATTCTGATGCATGCGTAAGATGGCCAATGATCAGCTGCCAGCATTAACATTCTGATGCATGCGTAAGATGGCTAATGATCAGCTGCCAGCATTAACATTCTGATGCATGCGTAAGATGGCTAATGATCAGCTGCCAGCATTAACATTCTGACGCATGCGTAAGATGGCCAATGATCAGCTGCCAGCATTAACATTCTGATGCATGCGTAAGATGGCTAATGATCAGCTGCCAGCATTAACATTCTGATGCATGCGTAAGATGGCTAATGATCAGCTGCCAGCATTAACATTCTGATGCATGCGTAAGATGGCCAATGATCAGCTGCCAGCATTAACATTCTGATGCATGCGTAAGATGGCTAATGATTAGCTGCCAGCATTAACATTCTGATGCATGCGTAAGATGGCCAATGATCAGCTGCCAGCATTAACATTCTGATGCATGCGTAAGATGGCTAATGATCAGCTGCCAGCATTAACATTCTGATGCATGCGTAAGATGGCCAATGATCAGCTGCCAGCATTAACATTCTGATGCATGCGTAAGATGGCTAATGATCAGCTGCCAGCATTAACATTCTGACGCATGCGTAAGATGGCCAATGATCAGCTGCCAGCATTAACATTCTGATGCATGCGTAAGATGGCTAATGATCAGCTGCCAGCATTAACATTCTGATGCATGTGTAAGATGGCCAATGATCAGCTGCCAGCATTAACATTCTGATGCATGCGTAAGATGGCCAATGATCAGCTGCCAGCATTAACATTCTGATGCATGCGTAAGATGGCCAATGATCAGCTGCCAGCATTAACATTCTGATGCATGTGTAAGATGGCCAATGATCAGCTGCCAGCATTAACATTCTGATGCATGCATAAGATGGCCAGTGATCAGTTGCCAATCTCATCATGTAAAGAAGCATTTTCAGCATGAAGACCAAAGACACCGTGGCATTTTGTTAAGGGCTTCAGTCTCCTCCCTGCTAAGAATACTATGATCAGTGATGCTTGTATCAGCTCTGTCAAGCCACTGTAATAGATGATGGGCCATAAACGGAACTTAGCAGCAAGTGACAGAAAATGACTAGTTCAAATCATTGAGATTAATGTGCTTATTTTTTGTTTTCTTACATTTTTCCTGATTGATAACTGTCATGTGGTTTTAACAAAATGGAGATGCACATTTTCAGGAATCAGTGGGGATTTAGTTGAAGAAATGGATATGAAAAATTCTGAAGTCACTACATGATGACTGACTTTGGTTTATGAACATAACAGTAAAGTATATGGACTATTACCTCCAGGTAAGCATACAAAATACAGTGCATCAGGTACACGTATTTATTTACTATCCCTGATGCCCAACATTATTTTCATTGCTGTGCAAGATGATGTTCAGGCAATGTTCTGCCTAGAAACAGTATTTCTGCTCAGATTCAAAATCCTTGCATAGAAGACATATGAAACTCTGAGGTCATACGTTAACACCAGGATATGATAAGACCAGTAATTCCCACCAGCCTACCAGTACGTGAGCTAGTAGGAAATGGTAAAGCATTTTCTATCTGATCAAGTATTATAGTTTCATGAGGAATGAAACTGTCGATTTTATTAAGCAGATGTTTTTCCTTGGACATTTACTTATTTCTGTACCTTTTTGATGTCAGATGCGTTGTTAATTTTATTCTGACTGACAACACCTGATTAACAGTGGTCCTGTGCAGAGGAAAATGACTTTGAAAACTTTCCCTAAACACAATCAAACCTGGTTCAAAGTCCCAGTGAAATAATTCTTGAGCACTGGTTCGGCACATAATGTGCATTGTGTAGCACTATGTGTTGAACAAAGTTTAATCACCATATGATCACAATAAAAAAAAGAAAAAGTGCTGTATGTCACCATTACATTATTGGGTTTGTATAACATGATGTAAAGGGACACTACAGGGGTCATGGGGTCATGTGTCATTAAGCCCTCTTTCTGTTTGGTTAAGATAAACATGCATAGTACAACATAACATTTCATAAGTGTATAAGCTTTAATAAACAGTTCCCTTAAGTAAAATGTATCATTTAAGAATACATCAGTCACTAGTATTTTGACACTTTGTCATAAAGAGCTAGTAACTTTTTAATCCTCCCCTCTTAATATTTTACTCATAATTATGAAAATCAGGTGAGGGTAAATGGGACACCAGATCCCTTACAGAAAACAAGAATAAGCAAGGCTAGTAATGACAAATTATGATATACTACTGTTGGTGATTTTTAATGCACTGATAAAACAGGCTACATAAAAGTGATTTCATTTTCAAAAATGTCAGTACCTTAGCAAGTTCCATTGTAAAGATGGATAAATCCCTGACTTCTGCATTAGGTGAGTTAGTTTTCACTGGTAGCTTGGTAGATAAAGGAGTTGGTGTAGAAGAGATGGGAGAAGAATGTCAACTGCCTGGTCACTTACCTCTGAAGGAGGAAATAGTGTTAATTGATCTGGGGGATTGCTGTGACAGTGCTTGTCCCAGCTGTATGCTGTGCACTAACTAGCATGTGTGGTGGCATGCATGTGTTATGCTGCATGCTGTCCACTAGCATTTGTGGAGGCATGCATGTGTTATGCTGCACGCTGTGGGTTAGCATGTGTGGAGGCATGCATGTGTTATGCTGCATGCTGCAGGTTAGCATGTGTGGAGGCATGCATGTGTTATGCTGCACGCTGTGGGTTAGCATGTGTGGAGGCATGCATGTGTTATGCTGTATGCTGTAGATTAGCATGTGTGGAGGCATGCATGTGTTATGCTGCATGCTGCAGGTTAGCATGTGTGGAGGCATGCATGTGTTATGCTGCATGCTGTGGGTTAGTATGTGTGGAGGCATGCATGTGTTATGCTTCATGCTGTGGGTTAGTATGTGTGGAGGCATGCATGTGTTATGCTGTATGCTGTGGATTGGCATGTGTGGAGGCATGCATGTGTTACGCTGCATGCTGTGGGGTAGCATGTGTGGAGGCATGCATGTCTTATGCTGTATACTGTGGATCAGCATGTGTGAAGGCATGCAAGTGCTGCACTAAGACAAGCTGAAATCGCAGCCATGATAAAAAGAAGCAGAGAGTAGCATAACACAAACAAATGTCCCACATCTGACACTGTATGATCACTTTATTCTTGCTGCAAACGATTCCCTCCTGGGTGAGTAGATGGGCTGGGGGAGGGTCTTATCCCTTATCCTTGGGGGGCATGAAGAGCTTCATTAGGACATCCAAGGGTGAAGTTTAATAGTTGGGTGGACCAAAGAAAATTAAAAAAGTTCAGTACCTTCTCCTTTATATTTTGTTATTAAGGTTTGGGGGGGGGGGTAAACGTTTGACAGGAGTTTCCCCTGCAGAAAAATTAGATTGATGTGTCCTCTCCATAGGCCTGTAATGTAAAAAAAAATATTGCTGAAAAGTGTGCAGGTTCTCTGTTAACAAGGGGCAAGCGTTCTTTAGTTTCTGCCTGATGTCTCTGGTTTATACATTTGCATGTATGCTATATTTCAAAATGCACACTTAAAATGCCTTAACAACACTGTCCTCAGTAAAGCTGGTAATGCTGCCCTGTCATGTTGTTGGTTGGGAACAGCACTGACTATGTATGCTTTAGTGCGGGTGGACTTGGGTGGGCTTGTTTACTGCACATCAGGAGTGGGAATGGAGAAGTGTTGAGGTAAGTAATCCCTTAGCTTGTCAGCTTTGCCCATAAAGTATATTTGTTTGTCATTGTATTGATGAAACATGCTTGTGCTTGGCTTTCTTGGAGGTGTACACACTGAAAACCCAAAATAACATTATACGTTGCCAAAATAGCTGGAAGCAAATGGAGGAAATGAACATTTAAAGGATTTAAATATGGGGTACCAGTTCCACTGTTTTTGCCTAGGGTTGGAGATAAGATTGGGGCAATAAACAAAATGAAACATCTGATTTTGAAATGTGATACTCTCTATCCTATGGATTAAATTTAGACATACTGTGGCAATATTTAGTATGAAATATCTACATATTGTTTGCAATTATTTAGTGACTGCTCTTAAAACATTTTATGTATAGTGTACCTGCATATGTCTTGTATGAAAACATATGTTAACAAGAATTCAGGACTAACTACAATCATAGCCGGCCTTAGGCATAGGCCAACTAGGTGGCTGCCTAGGGTGCCACTTTAGCAGGGGCACTTTTCCAGTATTTATTTGGTGGAGGTAGACCAGAATGGGGGCACCAGGTGATGTGGGGGAGGGGGCACCACGGAGCCCTTTTTCCTAGGGCACCAGTTGACCTAAGGCCACACCTGACTGCAGTTAGAACTTCCTTTATTTTAAAGATTATTGTACTAGTAATTCTGAATACATTAAGGACTATTGAGACTGCAATGAGATGTTATTTAAATGTTGTTTACCTGGAGAAACTTTTAACCCCCCCCCCCCACCACCACTGAAGGCAAGGAGGCAAAGCGGAAGCAAGAAATACGCTTACATTTACTTCCAGCTATCTTGATTGTGTAATTGCATTGGAGGTTTATATATTTCTTTCAAGGGGCAACTGTAGAACTTAGCAGATATACTGCATTCTAAGTTTTTTAATTCAAGCTTCAGAATTCATATTCTGCTTCACAGCTGGCTTTCATCTCATCTGAAAGTCTTTTATACCATCTGCTCTGGTATTAGAAATGTTTCTGTAGAAGCTACGGCTTTTGCTGACAGAAGGGCAACTTGATATTTTGTGGTTTAACATATGGCATCCTCATGAAATGCTGAGTTACAAGTCAGTGAGGAACCACGTCACCAAACACAAATGACCAAAAGTTTAACACAATGAAGAATGAACCTGCAAGCAATTTTATTGCAGGGAGGGCAAATTATGCAGTAGCCCCTATGTGTGAGTGAAGCCCCCCACACCCCCTAAACTTGTATATAACAATCAGCTCTCCACACCCCCTAAACTTGTATGTAACAGTCAGCTCCCTGCAACCCCTGAGCTTGTATATAACAATCAGCCAATCAGCTCTCCACAGCCCCTGAGCTTGTCTATAACAATCATCCCCCACACACCCTAAACCTGCATATAACAGTCAGCTCCCCACACCCCCTAAATTTGTATAGGTTCATCGGATCATCGGTAGGTACTAGGCTATCAGCCCTGGGGCCTATATAAGCCTAGCCAAAAAGGTTTCCTGGCTTTCACCACCCAAGAAAATTGCCTATAACTGCAAAGTACCTTGCAAAGGTAAGGGAAAACAGCTCTTGTACTTTACAAAAAAGCACCTAAACAGGCATGTCCAATGGTTAGCTTCCGGTGATTTCTCATGTCCACCTGGTGAATCTGGGCATACTGGGGCAATGCAGCAACTGCCTCATGTACACAGACAACCCTCTCCTCCTACCACCCAACACTACAATCTGCGAGAGATGCACTTACATAGCCAAACTGGAAGCAAAACTCTCTCCAACCAAGATTGTGCTAGACAGTCAAGAGGAGAAGGTTAACACCTCCACTACACCTCAAGCAACACACAGCCTTTCAAAATCAACACCATCAACACCCACACATAGCAACACTAAACCCACATATGCAGAGGCCCTTAACATTAACCTGCAACAAGGACCTCCAAAGCTGAAACGCAAACAAACACCAGTCACAACCAGTAACACATAGCTCACAACACCAGTGTGCCACCCAACAACAGCCCCTAAGGCAAGGCAACATACTTAACACTTTGGTCATAGGTGACTCTATAGTCAAACACACTGATGTTCCACTCACCAGGCTGAACAAGGAGAAAATTACAGTCAGCTGCCTGTCAGGTGCCAGGATTCGCCACATAACGCATGCACTCAAGTCACTCCACAAGTACAAATACAACTCTGTCATTGTCCATGTTGGAGTGAATAACTTGAGATGCACCTCCCTGGACTACATGAAAAGAGACATGGAAGAGCTCTCGGATCATGTGGCCCAGGCAGGTATGACCCTAGCCCTGGATAGCATCCTGCCTTCACCCAGAATGATACCACAGTATAAGGACAAAATGATTGACTTCAAAAATTGGCTAAGCTTCTGGTGTCATTCAAAGGGGATCCAGTATCTGTCTGTCTAGGATGACATGATGACAAACCATGATGTTTTGCCAGAGATGGTCCACACCTGTCACCCCTGGGATTCAGGTTACTGGCTAAAGCTGTTGCCACCCCTATAGTGCCTTTTTTAGGCAAGGTTCAAAGATCAAAACCACCACCATAACAGATACAAGCATGCAACATCTGAAGGTAATGCTACTCAATGCTAGATGTCTAAACCTCAAAATGCACTCTCTCGAGGCACTCCTAAAAATGGAGAACATTGATATCTGTGCAGAAACTGAGACCTGGTTCAAGGCTCCAGAAAGCACCCCTGCAATACCAGGCTACAACTCTTGCCACACTTTTCAGCCACCAAACCAAGACCGAAACACTAAAGGTGGAGGAGTGTCCATATTCACTAAGGATATTCAAACCTCCAGGCTAATTGCCCAACACAATGAATCTGAAATTCTCTAGGTGAAACTAACACTAGGTAAGACTGCATTCCAAACTATAGCTTGCTACAGATCTCCCACCATGCCCCAAGATTCTCACTACACCTTTCGAAACATACTGGAAAATATTAAGATACAACCAAACATCCTAATACTGGGTGATTTCAATTACCCTGCCATTAACTGGGAAAACTACTCGGGTACCAACACCTTTTCCAAACGGTTCTTGGAATTCATAAATTCCAATGCTCTGGATCAACTAAACCATTGTCCCACCAGGGGCTCCAGTATCCTAGACCTGGTCATTACTAACATGGGCGATAGATGCTCCACACCAGTGGTCACCCCCTCATTGGTTAGGTCTGACCATAAGCAAATCACCCTTGACATCCACATCCCAACCCATCCCCCAGTAAGGAAACCTCCGTAAAAAACTTCTCCAAAGCCAACTTCATGTTACTCAAGTCAGAAGTGATAAACATGACACCCATGCAGACAGGAGCTGAAAGTTCGACTGCTGAATCCTACACTAAGACACTGTATGAGCACATCCACTAGTGCATGAATCGTGCCATCCCAAATAAAACCAAGATGCTCTCCTCCAACAAAAGGAAGCCAATCTGGTGGTCCCCTGCCATAAACAAACTATACAACAGAAGGAAGAAACTGTTGCAGAAAAGAGATAAATCCCAGGATGCAAAAACTCCCTTACCAGCCTCAGCAAGAAAGTGAGATCCCTCATAAAATCCTCCACAGCTAGTTACGAAAATAAAACTGCCAAAGATTCCAAAGACAACCACAAGGCATTCTATAATTATGTCAAGAATCTAAATGGTAATGCTCAAATCTGCTCTGAGCTACAACAGAATGGCATTAAATATATTGATCCCAAGGATGTTGCCAAAATCCTGACAGATTGATTTAATGCCAGCTTCACCCCCTCTCACCCCTAAAGGGGCCATCTCAATACCAAAATATTACCAAATGCCATTAATCACGGCCACACAGGTAGAAACCGCACTCCCCAAAGCTAAGAATACAGCATCCATGGGACCAGATGACATCCCGGGCTGTGTACTACATAAACTACAAAACGAACTGGCACCTCACCTAAGTGTCATGTTTAATCATAGCCTCACCTCAGGCTTCGTGCCCACTAAGTGACAACAGCTACAGTTATCCCACTCCACAAGGGTGGATGCACCTTGGATCCCAGGAACAATGGTCCCATCAGTCTGAGAAGCCTGATCTGCAAGGGCATGGAACGCATTATCATGGAACTTATAAACAAAGACATTGACAACCTTCAAACACTGGAACCCACCCAGTTTGGGTTCAAGAAGGGCTGATCTTGTCTCCTGAACCTGATTGACTTCTTCGAATCAGTCCCCAGAGCTGAGAACGAGGGTAAGGCGGTCCACACAGCCTATCTGGAACTCGCCAAGGCATTTGACACCATCCCCCACTCTGGAATTATGGATAAACTTATTAAGCTGGGCATAAATCCCTATGTCACTTGATGGGTTGCTAACTGGCTTACTGACTGAACCCAGACTGTAAAAGTAGCCGACTCCAAATCCAACTCCAGACAGGTAACAAGTGAAGTACCTCAGGGTTCAGTCCTGGAACCGCTCTTGTTTGGCATCTACTTCTCTGAAGTACAGACCAACACTAAGGGACTCTGGCTAACAAAGTTTGCAAATGACTGCAAACTGGGAGCCATTATTGAATCCCTAAATTATGTGGATATTCTACAAAAGGGCCTTACAGAAACAGATGCTTGGTGCCAGAGCCATGGGCTCAAGCTTAATGCCAAGAAATGTATAGTTATCCCCTTTGGGAAAAAACATGTACCCATGAATTACCACATAGGTGGCAGTACACTAAACACTGAAAGTGTGATGAGACACTTAGGGACACAGGTGGACAGTGACCTCACCTTCAATAACCACATCAGTCAGGAAATCCTTCTATGTGGCACACCTCATCACTAAGGGCTTTTCATCCAGAAAAAAGGAGGTCATTGTCCCTTATTAGACCCATTATAGAGTACAATGCCCCATGTGCTATGTACCTCACAAGACATCTGCAACAGCTGGAAAGGCTGCAGAAATACCTCACTAAAAGAATCACAGGCCTAAAGCAGATGCCCTATGCTGACCGTCTAAAACCCTCCAGCTATACTCTGTGGCATATCGTCTACTCAGAGGTGATCTCTGCTTAACATACAAGACCATGTCAAACCCTGAGCTGCTGGACATGCTCCACTTAAAGAAATCCCAATCCATCAGAGCCACACTCTCCAGCTATCTAAACCTTGTCATCACAATGAGCAAAACATGCCGGATAGGTTCCTGATCTATACATTGGAAGAGACTGCTCATACATGTCAAGCAGAGTGCCTCCTTGGCCCTCTTCAAAAGGAACCTTGATGACTGCATGGGAGATGGGAAATTCACCCCGGGGATCATGTCAATCTCCCTGCTAGACAGGGATCCAGGGAAGTAAATATTGTGGGAAGAAGTATCCAGGAAATTGTTATGTCTAGGCTTGTATAGGCACTAGGGCCGATAGCCTAGTACCAATATATGAACCTCTGTATTGTATTGTATATAACAATCAGTTCCCCACATCCCCTATACTTACATGTAACAAGTCCATGACCACACAATTATAAAGAAGATTGACGTATCTAGAAATAACAGAATCACCACTGCACACATAGAAACCACACTGGCAGTGACTTCCTATAGAAAACAGTTGTCACTGATTTATATATCAAGAATTTGAGGCTTTGGGGAATTATGTCTGGGAGAAAGGCAGATATACTCTAACATGCACTCTCAGAGCTCAAAATGCATCTGTTATGCTGGGAGTATTAAACTTATGCATGATATTGCTCTGTTTCTAAATTTGAAATTCAGATGTCAAACTAAAGGAACAACAGTGGATGTGTCATGCTTTACATTGCACACACACACACACACACACACACACACACACACACACACACACACACACACACACACACACACACGAATACAAAATACAATATGTCTGCCCAATTTCATATTCTAAACTTTTTTAAGTTAAATCATCTAGTAACAGTATAAAACTGATCAAATAGACACAGTGTTAACTTTGATACATAGTCATACAAACCTTAAAATAAGGTTAATAAACTACAGTCGCAGAGAGACAAACAATGGGATATAAGATAATTAGGCAGATAAATAATCAAAACAGATAATCAAACACCAGTGAAATTATTTAGAGACTCCAGATATAATGTGCTAATAAACCAGAATCATGAGGCTTCTGGGGTTGTGTGCAAACTGTCATGGCTCGTGTTGTTTGAAAGGAGTTTGCTGATAGAGCCTAGCTATCTTCCATCCCAGTCTTGTTAACTACTTTGAAAGTTTTTTTATTGACAGATTCTCTTTTCTTCCAGTTTGAGACAATATAGGCCTTTGTGATGATCGATTACTGTAATATCTATATTGTCATATGCAAAGGCAATCTGAGCATGCAGTTGTTATAAACTGTAAAGAAAAAAAATATTTTGACTAATGGCATTAAAGCTAAACATACATTTAACTTCTAGTTAAAAAAAATGATTCATAATGGTAAAAGTGTGTCACAAAAGCAAAACTTACACATGGATGAGATTCTCTCTCCATACCCTGAATATATATAAGGGGACCCAAACCCTTTACTAACACTTTATTCTGTGGCCTAGTATATATCACAAAATATTTTTCTTTTGATAAACATGTGAGAAGGTGTTCAGTTTAAAAATCACTTCTGCCAGGACACAGGGAGTCATAGTTATTGTCTCCAGCATTACCCTTACTAAACTTTTCTTTAGCTACCTTACAGTTTTGTTTTCCCTTCCTCATAACAATAAGCAGTAGGTGTATGAAGCCTTAAACTTGGTTTTGGGAGGAACGTGCCCCCAGTCACAATGGGACTGAAATGAAAGTAGGGGGGAGACACACCCATTTCTTCACTGGGGAACTATTCAAGGTAAATCTAGGTTGGAAATATTTCCAGTTGTCTGTACTAGTCAACCCCCACGTCTCCATAATGAATACAAATGAGGTAAGAGCCTTTCTGCCCCTGCATACAAATGAGGTAAGAGCCTTTCTGCCCCCTCCCAGTGTTTGCTGCACATCTTTCAGCCTCTCTACATCTATTGTTCCACCTAATGCGAATGTGATCTCCAAAGGGGGCTTGCAGAGCCCCTATACTGTCTTAGGTGAAGGAGACTACCGGAAAGCTTTGAAAGACCATTGATTTGTGTGACACCTGATTAGGTATGTAGGGAGTTCATTGGAGAATCAACTAATTGCCATGGAGTGCTTGCTTTTATCTGCACCCATACTGGGGGGGGGGATCCCTTTTGTAATTTAGCATGCATATGACATAGTATCAAGGCATTGTATACGTAGCTCAGTCAGAAAACTCCAGAAAAGAACTCCAAACCAGTGTGACAGCTAAACACAATCAACTAATAATAACAGCAACAATACTGCCATCCAGGTCAACAATCACTCCATCCAAACATCCATATATTTTAAATATATATACCCGGGAACAAATATAATAACATTTTTAAATATATTATAAAGTTACAAATAGAAATAATGCATTTCAGAATAAGGAAATCAATATAGATGTAGTGCTTACAGATTTTTCCTGTTTTTAATAATTTTGAATATTACATTCTGGCTGTTAGAAAATTATAATCTAAATATGTTTCACTGTGAATAAAACAGTTGATTATATTGCTGTATAAAACATTTTTTAAATATTTTTAAAGATATATATTCCATTTTGTTGCATTTATCTTACTAGATCCCTGCCTTTCAAACCCGTGTGCACATAATGGAAAATGTGAACTGGTGCAAAGTGGCTACCAATGTAAATGCCTTCCACCCTTTGAGGGAAGAAACTGCCAGAGAAGTAAGTAGGCTTTATTTTGTACCAATTACTGGATGTAACTAAACTTGTTTCTTATATCCACTGCAATATTAACACAATCTGTCAGTAACAATAGCTAAAGCTGAACAGTGCTAAGCGAAAGTTTTCAGGATAAGGCATGGCTTAAATTATTTGTAGTTGTAGCATACATAGCAGGAATTAGTTTGGTGAATTGCAATGTTTCAACTTTTGATAGTTTTATCTGGTATAGTGTCATCCTGTATGTGTCAGTGTTAAGCTGAAAAAAGATAAATTATTTATTTCCATTTGTTGGTAAGGAATATTGAACTGTAAAAAATCCATTTTCAGTGAGGAATGACAGAGGAAGTCTGAAAACTTACATAAAACACACAAGCTGACATCAACAAGCACATATGTATGAGATATGTTACTAATTGTGTATAAAAACAGGCACCTGGAAGGAACACGGACTCAAAATATCATTGATACGTTTTATTCAGACACAGAGGCTTCACACACGTGTGTGAAGCCTCTGTGTCTGAATAAAATGTATCAACGGTATTTTGGGTCCGTGTTCCTTCCAGGTGCCTGATTTTGTGTTTGGTTTTGCTTAGCACTTTTGGTTCATTATTTGGTGATTTATTAATCATGTATACAAATTTGGTTAAGCTATCATGGGTCTATATTAGAAAACCGAAAAGACTTCAGCGCGAATGATCAGATGAGTGAAAATGCCAGGAATAGAAACTGTGATTGTGGGGTTGTGTTACAGTGAGGAGTGGGATATTTGCCCCTTCCTCACTGTAATGTGACCTTGGAGTTAGAATATATAGTTAGTGGGGGGCATAGCCCCCCACAATAGCAAGTTCAATTATCGGCATTTTCGCTCGTGAGCGTTCGTGCTAAAGCCTTTTCGGTTTTTTAATATAGACCCAGTTACGATTATTCATATTGTCTTATAAGTAAACAAAGAACAAACAGTTTATACTGAGTGAGATAGAATACATTTAGCTGATACAACACAGTACAAGTTTATACTGCACCACAGTAACATTTTAATGAATACTGAAATGCACAGTTCTTTGTGACAGACCTTAAATTAAAGGGAAGAATGCACCAAAGCTTGTTTAAATGGTTACAGTAACATGCATCTCCATACCTATTTGTGGATGCCAGAGCACTGGATGAAGTATCTGCCAAGGCTTATGCTGGGTTAGTATGTTGGCCAGTTTAAACACTTGTGCGTGTGTGTGTGTGTGTGTGTGTGTGTGTGTGTGTGTGTGTGTGTGTGTGTGTAGTAACACATTAGTCTACTGGTAATTTTAGATGTACAGTGGATAGACCGTGTGTGTGTGTGTGTGTGTGTGTGTGTGTGTGTGTGTGTGTGTGTGTGTGTGTGTGTGTGTGTGTGTGTGTGTGTGTGTGTGTGTGTGTGTGTGTGTGTGTGTGTGTGCGTATCTGCACATATTATTTAGATCTAAAGTAAATAATTCATAAAATGAATAATTAAATCACTTGAGTCTTCAGGAACTCTGAGACAACATAGTCTTAAGGAGAGATGATTACATGGAAAATAAATATAACATTTACAATGCATACATTTTCCTGAGGACTCAAAACACAACAGCAATATTCAATAGATGCAGCACTAGCCTGATATCATTTGGGATTTAAAGCATCTGAGACCTGATGACAGTGAATGGGTTCACAATGTATTTAGTCCCAAACAGCTGGGTGCTGTGATGAGCAAGACCAGGCCACCAGAGATCTGCATCTTGAGTTAAACAAGGTAAGGAATTCTTTACAAATGTGATCAGTGTAGCGCTCAGATGTCACGTGACACCGGATGTACAGTTTATCTCTCTTCTGATTAATCCCCATCTAGCGACGTCTGCGAATAAGAATGGTCAGTTCCATTATTCTTTTCCCATCGAGGCTAACAATCTGGTTGACAATGGGAGTTAAATATTCCCATCACTTGTTAGTGCGCATTTGTCTTCATTTGGGGACTTTAATCATTGCAGCTCCATCTATGGTTACCTATGGAATGGGACACGCAAAAATAATGTACCATAGCACCTAACATAGCGAATTAGCTGTCTGTGGCCTACAGAAACATTATGATCACAGGATTCACTGACTGAGACAAACTTCTAATTTATATAATTTACAGTACTTATCTACAAATTATAAATGTACGGTGCATGCACCATTACATTCTTAGAGGATACCTAAAGGATACCATGGATGTGTTTCAAGAGTAGAATTTTGTATGCACTTCTGCCTCTTGGAACTACATTTCCCAACAGAGCAATGAATTTCAATGATATGCAAAAGTGCAAGATTTAAAAAGGCATCATCCTTTATAAAAGGGTTTTGTAGAGCATATTTTGTCTGTGGTTTAGAAAGTGAGAACGCTTGCATAACCGTAATCTGTGTATAGTTAAATAGTAGTTTGGTAATACTGGGATAGTAAGTGTCTAGAATCGATGGAAATGACATTTTATATGTTGTAAGTGTAACAATCCTTTGCCCCCTCAATAGCTGCACCTTGAAAAAAAAAACAGTTATTGCTGGCTAGTTAAAGAAGGTCTGAGTCACAACACTGGCTGGGAGAGATCACTGCATTGCACATATAAAATCCATCTGTTATAAATATCTGAATAAACGTTTGCTTAGGAATCTATGGGATATTACTTGAATATGTTTAGAGAATCAGCTCTGCAAAGTGAAAGTGAGAAAGACAGGGGAATACAATATTAAACATGCTTTCATACTGATGAGCAAGAGGAAAAGAAACTGAAAGAATATTGAGTTTTGGTGAATGCTCTGTCTCAAGAAAGCATAATAGGAAATGCCATTCCTAATGTAAGCATTACCCGAAAATGCATTGGCCATTATCTGATGAGTATGGATGTTGCACAATTGTGCTGTGTTCCAGGTTTAAAATCCTAGTTCTTTGGTTTCTATTTCATGAATTAATTAATTGGAGCAGAAGAATGAAGAACAATAAAAAGGAAAAGAACCCGACAGCAACAGAAAATGCCCCCCTAGAATAATTGCCCAGTTCAATGTCAATGGAGTGGAAACAAAGACAAACAAATAGAAGGGTAATTTAAAAAGTTTGACAGAGCATATTTTATCCAGATTGCACCTTATATCCTACGTCCAGTCCTGTAAAGGCAACATGCTGGTAATGCAGGTCAACAAATGGCAGATAATAAATAGTGTACATTGTACCAATGTGTAGGGGGCTTCCAGTGGAAGATTTTTTATCAGAGATGTTAAAGAACCATTTAATAAATCTCACTCTTAATTGTATCAGGCTTGAGCCCCTAAGAATGAAGAAAACAGGTATTGGTTTCTAGATACTTTATATTCCTAGCACATACAATATTAAGTCACAAGTCATTGGCTTCATTTTCTGAAAATAAGTTGTAGATGTTATCAACAGGAACAAAGGCTAACTATGACATCAAGACTAGTGGTGACATCCATCACTGATGGCTGCCCCTAAGCCCAAAGCTCTGGATAGAGTCTGCAGAAATGTGAATAAAAACTTGTTTCCAGGGAGAGGAAAAAAAAAACAACCAAGAAAGAAAATATTGAGTGAACAGGAACAAAAGGAGGAAGGTGTATGATCTGGAAGGAGATAAAGCAGCAATTAAAGCTGATCTGCAAGAAAATAGAATACAAGAATAGCAGACATAATAAAAGGACAAGGGGAAAAGATTAATGATGTTGGAAATCGCTCAAGAAGGAGTAACATCAGGATAATTGGAATAAAAGATATTGAGCAACATGAACTGGGCCAATTTGTAATGCAGCTATTACAGGAGAGATTCATAATACCTGGAAATCAAGAGAGTCTGAGAGAGAGAGAGGAAATTAAGGACTCTGAGAGAGAGAGAGAGAGAGAGAGAGAGAGAGGAAATTAAGAGACTCTGAGAGAGAGAGAGAGAGAGAGAGTGAGAGAGAGAGAGAGAGAGAGAATGAGACTATGGAAAACACACAGAGTGGAACACAAGCAAGCAGCATCAGAAAGCAGACCTACACATATTTTTCATTGTTTCTATTCCTTTTACTGTAAAAAATGAAATAATAAGGCAAGACAAAGTTATCCCGTTTGCAGGGGTGTTCATAAAGCTGGTCAAAGATTACTCATAAACACTCTATAGGAACAGGAAAGCTATGCTGGAGGTATTTGTTGACTTATTTATTGACATTTGATTAACAGAAAAGTCTGACTGGACACAGGTACCCTTTTTCAGTGGAGGCCTGTGGAAAAGAGCTCCAAGGTAACAAATTTAATGGAATTAGTATTTACAATTGTGAAGGCTGCCAGCCTAGCTAGATAGAAGTATTTAAATTCTATGTCATTGTATATATTAATATAATCCACAGGCTTAGTTTACAAATGTAAAGAGAACTACATGTTATGATTAAACTATATGTTATACTGAGCTTCAAAGATGTAACCACAGTGCACGCTGCTGGAAGAAAGCTGATACGTCAAGCATTATATGACTGATCTCAAGATTGGATACAGGATCTCTGGGCCAGGAAATTTGTTCTATTGTCTTGATTTAAGAGATAATTACTAAGGTTTTACATGTATAATGTCTTTTATTGCTGTGGCTTCCTGGCCAGGTGCAGCTTACTAAGAAATATAAATTTTGAGTTTTTGTGAGCCTGGGAAACTAAATCAGAACTGTTAAGAATGTTGTAATCTGAAATGACTCAGCAGTACTGTGTTATCAGTATAAGGACAGAAAGAAAGGAGAGCATTTTGGATTTTGTCTAGATCTAACAACACTCACCAGCACTTGTTTGCTCTGTATGTAATTAGTTTATTTAGAACTTAGCATTTCTCTTTGAGATAGACTATAGCCAGCCAAGTCTAGCTGTTTTCTATATTTATGTCAGACTATTCTACAGTATTATTTTAAAGCATTTTCCTGTGATTTCTGAACTCTGTAATGTCATTGTGTTGAAGTAATAAGTATTGTAATGTGTTTTTATTATTTATTAAATATTTTTAAACCTTTCAACTGTGGCTGTTTTGTGTAAAGGTAATTTAAGCTCTTAGAGTACATTGCATGTATTTGGTGATACTGTATCAAGCCATTCCATAATAGGCTTAGCCCTGGGTTACACTTACTCTTTGGATAACAGTAATATTATACAGTGAAATTGGTCACCCTTTGGGAAGGGCCTTATAGTAGCTGATATTAGTGGTTGGTGGCAGTGAGTTCTACCTTATAGTCTGGAGAGAAGGGGGCATAGCTAGAGAACCTGTGCCAGCCTTCCCCAGGAGTGACTGTGGATATGTATATAACTCATATCTGAAAGTATGTGTGTATCAGCTACTTGGGCAGGGACACAAAGCACTAGTTGGACAGAGAGGGTGCTGGAAGTTTTGGCTTGGCCACTAGACTGAGATCTGTACTCTATAGCTGTGCCAGCGTCTTATTGGGGATTTGGAGAGCTTGGGATAAACCAGCCCCAGACTGACTGTGATCTCTGTGTGATCTCAAGGGAAGTTGTACTTTACTGTGTGTGTACTTGTCATCCTTCCTAATGTGCACGCCCCTCACTGATACTAGTGCTGAGGATTGAGGCTCCTTGATTACTGGGCCAATGAACGGGCACAACGATAACAAATTTTATAATGCATTTTCAGTGAATACATTTCATAGTAGTCAGTATAACAAAATTTATATTGGCATTCACAAACACTGATATACAAATATTGTCTTGAACATTTACAGATAGAAGAGTGGTGTATGAGACAGGTAGGCATCATTTAAGAAATATGTCAGAATGAGATATTAGAAGAAGTAAACAAGTTTAAGTGTTAATAGAGAAGTAGTGATGGAATAATAATTTGGTTGTGCTAATAAGAAGTATGTGTAGTAGTTAAGTACTGCAATAAAGTGAAATATTAGATGGAGATAAACAAGTTAAGTGATTTAGTGTTTTAATGTGAGGTATAAGAAAGGTGATGAAGGGTATTAGAGAGTTATATCCCAGATAAGGAACAGGGACAAAGCCAGGAAGTAGAAAAGAAGTCTTTTAGTAAATAGTTTGAAAAGATGAAGATATGAGATTGACCTGATTGATACAGAAATTTTATTTGAAGTTTGGAATTGTATTACATTATTTACATGTATTATATTATATTTTATATTAATATTCAATAGTATTATATTTAATAATATAATAGTATTATATTTTCTCATCTAACTACATTATTGGAAAGATATTAAATGAATGGAAAACTGCATGGCTGTAATAACCTGCAAAGGACAGCAGGATAGGGAATTGGTCAGGTTACACGATATGGAGGATGTACAAAAGTGTAAAGAAATGTATTACATACAGCTAAACAATGCAGGCAATAAAACTCTGAATATACTGCAACACATGGTTTAGGAGAGCAACCTTAATCAAAGGAGAGGTGATGCAGAGACACTGGAGGGATGTGCAATGTCAAATGCTGAACCCCCCACATTGAAGATTATAATGCCAGGAAGTGCAGGGGCTGTATGCCGGTAAAACAGATGAGCAGAAGATAAACAAATCACAAAGGCAACTACAAAAAGATGGAAAAAGAGACAATATGGTGGGAGGGAAACAAGTGAAAGATATATCAAAGGGACAAAAGAACTAGAAGCCTCGTCCAAGGGAGATTTAGGTAAAAAAACAGAGAAAGAAGTAGAAACAGAGATAGAAAATGTGCAGGTGTAATGAAATGACAGGATGATGTGTCAGATGTTTCAGAAGTGAACTGCTGGACAAATGAAGGACTAAAAAGACTAGATAGAAGCATTTATGATAGATTGCAGAGTTGAGGAACTGGAAGGCAGAAATACAGAGAGAATGAAAGTGACCTCAGAAAGAGAGAAGCAATAACTAGTGGAAGGAATGGTCACCAAAGAGCAGGTGACTGTGGGCAGGGCTGAAAGGATGCATTACATGAAACAGATATTTACCATACAAAATATGCTCCATAGAAATTTAACATGAAAAATTTACAAACAAGGGAAGAAAATGAGTCAGTTCCAAGGAAAACAATGGGTAAAGCACTGAAGGAGGGCATATGGACAAGCTTCCAAGGTAAGGAATATATTTTCTTAACTACATAATGATATACTGTAAACTACAGTAAACATGTTTAATATCAAACTCTCCAATCAAAAGGGAATACATCTTTACAAGAAGTATTTGTGTACAGGTAAGTAGACAAGACAGGTGTTAGGGTATTAAAACCTAATGATAATAATAGAAGAGACCCAAATATAATATCAGGTCATGTAGGAGTGAGACCAAAGGTAAAGCTGCAGGAACAGAAAACAATGAGAATGGAAGCAAAGTATAAATGAAAGGAAAAATAAGGAAAGGAAAGAGTGCAAGTGTTAGTAAAAAAAAAGGGAATGCAGGGCAATATGAAAAACAAGATCAAGGTCACTGTTAGGGAAAAAACGATGATTACAGAAGGAAAGACAAAAAAAAAAGAAATGGAGACAGAGAGATAAATAAAGATGGCACAGAAGAAATTAACATAGAAAGGAATCAATAAAGATCAGAAAAAATGCTGTAAGACTGGAATTAGAGAGTAAAATTGTTATAGAGCAAGAGATTCAACAATTGTACCGGAGGGACTACTGATGGGAAGTGAGGAAGGCACAAAGGAAACCACTATCCTGCACTAGAAGAAGTAGGCAGAGAGAGAGAGAGATGGAGGATAAGGGCAGAAGATGGAGAATATTTAAAAGGGAAATATTCCAGGAATACTACATAAAGGTTTACAAACAACAGAAAGGGACAGAAGTCTCAGAATGGAAATGGGGGAAGAATGTAGTGGGCTACTGGAGGATGAACAAAGAGACAAGATTAATGCAGAGATGACAAGATAGTAGGTAAATAAAGTCATGTACAAGATGAAGGAGAGGAAGGCTGCAGGGCGAGATGGACTCCCCCTAGAATTCTACAAATAGAGAAGAAAGGAAATGTGGAAGGTCCCAGAGAAGGAATATAAGAGAATTCAGGCCTCAGGTAAAATATCTAAAATTACGAGAGGAGGCAGGACAACCATGATACCTAAAGGGGGAAGAGAAAGGGAAAGATGGGAAATTAGAGCCCTGTCTCTTTGTTTAATATAGAGACATCAAGATTTTGTCAAAGTTATTGCCAAGAAAGCTGTATGGAGTACTGCCAGCAATAATACTTACAGGGTAAAATTACGTTGTGAAAGGAGGAAGGCAAAAACAAAAAAACACTGGTGGAACCTGCTGGAATTTTTGCACAGGGAGGAACAGAAGCAGGAAGAGAAAGATGGAATTATGCTTTTTAACTTGCAGAAGCCTTTGATATGGTGGGAATTCCTATGGAAGACACTGCAGCTAAAGTATGTGGGAAAAAAGTTCATATGATGGATACAAGCAATATATAGAGATCCAGAAACCGAAGTACCCATAAATGGAAGAGTATCTGAGGAGACAAGTATACAGAGGGTACCAGACAGCGGTGCCCACTATCACCAGACCTATTCACGCTTGTGATCATGGAGCTGGCAGTGGAAGTCAGACACAACTTAACAACACTTGAAGAAAAAGCTCAACTTGTTTTATATGTGCATAGTTGCATGTTAATCAGAGAATGTGGCTGCAGCAATGGAAATTATAAGAGAGGAGAGAGACAGAGACATTCAAGAAGTTTAGGGACATAGGAGGACCCAGGTGCAACAATAAAAAATAGTAGTTGTGAGACAGGAAAAGGGAAGGGGCAGGGATAGGTGAGATAAAAGAGTCCCACAACTACAATGGGCACTATGTCAGGAGCACAGTGAGTGAGACAATCAGGAACAACCTAAAGGATGTTGGAAAAAGGTAAATGCATACTCTGCAGAGGGTGAGATGAGAAGACTTTTATATTCCTTGGGAGATTTAATGTAGAAAGGATGATGATGATACTTACCAATAATCTCCCACTTACTCTATGACAAAAGGTTACAACAAATGCAAAAAGACATAGAGGACTGCGTCAATTAAAGGGCAAAAGAGTGAGCAAGGGAAGAATGAGAATGAATAGGAAAAGGGGGTCCGGGGACTCCTGCATATCTCTACATATACAAAGGCAGTAACATCATTTACTGGACAGAAACTGAACAGAAGGAGATTAGTCAAGAGAGAGGAAATGGGGACATGGAGAAGCTTACTTAAGGGTGTGAATTAAGCAGCGCTAAAAGAACTTGGATGCATATGAGTGCAACCTCAAAAAACTGTAGAGAACAGAAGGAAAGGGACAAGTTTAAGGAAAAAACAAAGAAATCCGGAGTTGAAGGGACAACCCAAGAGGAAGATTTGGTTTGCAGAGAAAAGGATGATGGGAAAAGAGTTAAAATAACAGAGGAGTTAGTCCAGAAATACAGACTACCAGAGGTTAAATGGTAGAACTGCTTGGTGTCAGGTATACCTGGAAAAATAATACAGACAGTGCAACAGCAGAAAAGAACAGGTACAAAGGGAGGGCAAAAAGTCAGGGGATGTCACCCTGGAGGAGGGAACAAACAGCACTGTAAAGCACTAAGGGAAAGCAGGGACAAATTTGAAGAAGAAAGAATGAGAAGGAATTGGGAGGGAGGATGGAAAGCAGTTGCAGGCATACTGCTTAATATCATACTACAAGAAATCTGCACGAAGCCATAAATAATGGGGGAACAAGTTCCCAAAGATAGGGACAAATTTTAAATATTGCACTTATAAACTTAGAAAGTACATAGAATAAAAGGTTCTACATTACCCTGAATTTTCCAGAGTATAAATTCTGAAACTCAGATCCATCCATCCATCGCCTATTTTTCCAATTTTTGCACATGGGATCAGGGTATCACTTCAGCAGTGGCAATTATCTAGTGCCACAGTTTGATGGCTAGCCCTGCCATGGTTGTTATTCCATACCAGACACTTGCATGCCCACTCACACCTGTGGTCAGTTTAGAGTGTCCAATCCACCTACTGCATGTCTTTGGAATGTGGGAGGAAACCAGATCACCAGGCAGAGACCCACACAAACACAGGGAGGATATGTAGACTCCATACAGAAGCCACCCCAGCTAAGAATTGAACCAGAGGATCTCTTACTGTAAGGTGACAATGCTATCTACTGTACCATTGTGCTGTCCAACAGTAGGATTTTGCAGGATCTGAACTACTAACATGGGCTTTTGTAGTCTGCTATGGGATCCACTATTTCAGTGAACATGCCTGTCATTATTTTTTGAGTTCAATCTGATGATTTGCCAGAAAGCAAAAAATATTATGAGGAGCAGACCAAAAATATGAGGCAAAAATCTGGATATTCTGCAAAAATCTGGAGATTTGGAGAGGTATGAAACTTGCAGGATATTGGAAGAAGACAATTCAGGCACCGAGGCACATGCATAAAGTGCCTGGTATGGGAAATCAAAGCCTGAGAATACTGGATAGGTGGTATTTAACCCCCATGAGATTGGTAAAAGAGGGCAGAAAGGAGGATAGTAAATGCCAGAGGTGTCAGGAAGAAGAGGCAGTAATTATACACATGTTCTGGGGCTGTAGGTGGCCACAAGGCATTAGGAAGCAGGTACAAAAGATGTGGGCAGACATATTTTTCAATGTGCCATTATTATTTTTTATAATTTTTTACTAAGTATTTGGAACTTTTCTCCCCGGGCCTCTGCTGAAAATGGTCACCTTTTGTCCAGTCGGACTAACTCAGTTAACAACTAGAAAATAAATAAAAATAAGTATTTCAAAAGGAGACCGAGCACATTTGAGAATTCTGCATATGGGGGTACAAAGAAAGAGGACAGTATCTGGGAAGAAGGAGAAACGATCATTATCAGACCGCTGAGTACAGAAGTTAAAACCATAATCACTCAATAATGGAAGAGGGCAAATACAGCACAGCAGCATGAACTGCACAATATGTTCCTGGACAATAGGGACAATACGGTGATTTTAATGAGGAAAGGAGGGGAGGGAAAAGGAAAATACAGGAAAACAGGAAACAATAAAAAGAGGTACTGGAATACAACAAGGGGAACAGACAAGATGAACCCAAAGCAGAGCCAAGACAAGTGTAAGCAATGAAGCAGCCAACCACTGATGAGACATGGTGCACCATAGCTGAGGGCTGCACATGAATGTAATATACTGAACGAAGTTACTAAAGTTTAAAAAAAAACATCACTGGGGACCATTCTCTTCTAATCACAGTACTGCACATTGAAAATACATCATCTAAGTTTTGTGTACAATATAAATAATTATTTAACTTCACAACAAAAGTAGACAGATTGCATATAGTTATGTTCATGAGAGTTCACAAGAATCACGCTGATGCTATTAAGCAGAGGCAGCTGATACTTCCCATTAAAACAGTTCTATTGATCCATTGGTTTTATATGGTTGCTAAGATACCTTTGATGCCTTCAGGCTGGAATGCTTAACAAAACCTTTATGCAATCATACAGCAGTATTGCTGCCATGTCCAGCTTTAAGCTGAATTAACACAACATAACTCTGAATATACATACCAGACTATAGAGAAATTTTGTACTGCTTAATGTTTCCTCAAACTATACAGAAATGTAAATCCTAGCCAGATACATAAACACTTCCTTGTGTACTTTCTCTCAAGTCACATCTACTAAAGTGATCCTATGGATAGCCACAACTCTCCATACAATTTAGAAGACAAAAAAGGGAAATAGAAGTAGGTTGCCAGGTCTTTCTTTCATATCACATACGTACTCACTCACAGGTATGGACAACTTACCATACCTTTGGAATGTGAAAGGAAACTGGAGCTCCCGAAGAAAACCAGCACAAACACAGGGAGGACATGCAGGCACCATGATGAGGCCATGCAAACCAAGACTCAAATTGTAGAGCCTCTTGCTGTAAAGCAGCAATGCCACCTGTTGTGCCAGTGTGCAGCCCTTGTGCTTCTGTAATTTTTGTAGCATAAATTCTTATGTTTTGAAGAAGTACTTTTATAGTGATTTATTGTATGTGCTTGCACATTATATACAGTGCCCCAGTATGATATTTCTTAAGTGTCTCTTCTCTTGTAAGTGCTTCCATTTCTCTAAAAGTCATTTATGCATTACATTCAGTAGGTGAAATTAATTTTCCATAACAGTTACTAGATTACACTGCTAAACCAAAACATGCTGGAGGGGTAGGTTCCTGACCCAGAGACTCCCCATACTCTGGAATAGACTGCCCATACATGTCAAGCAGAGCGCCTCCTTGGCCTTCTTCAAAAGGAACCTTGAGAATTGGATAGGAGATGGGAAACTCACCCTGGGGATCACGTCAGTTGCCCTGCTAGACAGGGGTCCATGGAAGTAAATATTATGGGAAGAAATATCCAGGGAATTTTTATGGCTAGGCTTGTATAGGCCCTAGGGCCGATAGCCTAGTATCAACCTATGAGCCTATGTTATTCTTAATACCCTTTGCTTTATGTTCATATGGTAGTCACACCTTCCTTGTTTGTAAGCGTGATGTTTTTCCTTCAGATTTGGTGAGCTCTTTATTTTTTTTTACTTCCTACTATTTGAGATTTCAGTCTGGAGCTGCCAAAATTCACATACACACATGCCTCTAACTTATCACCAGTATAGTTTGCATGCCCTTAAGCTGAGCAAGTGCGGCATAATGCAGAGAAATAATTGCTAGACCAGAGAAATGTTTCTAGATGTTTACTGCTGTGTGAACTGCAGACAAAGGCATGATCACTGAATGGATCTAAAACAATGGTGCTGATAGCAGGTTATAGCTAAGATTCTAATCTATAAAAGATATACCCTGTAAAATGACATAGCACTATGGTTAATTATATAGGGGTAAATATTATTTTGTGATATTTGTACTTGCTTATAAATAATTTACAGAATATTCTATTTTTAAGAATTTAATGACCACAAAATGTATTTGAGAGTGTTATTATTGTAAAGAAGCAGATTTAGTTTAAGCTGTTACACCTAACACTAACACTGAGGCTATGGGTGTCGCAGCATTGGATAGATCCGTGAAACCTAAATAACAGGCAGATTTGTTAAGGGAGGGAGAATCTCTGCAAATACAGCTTTAAAGAAGTTGCTGTGAAACACACACACTGTATGAATTCAAGGTAGCTGGCCATCTGAAAACTATTACCAATTCCCTGATATTGAAGTCAGACATATTAGCTAGTGAAAACTGGATGAAGTACAAGCAGCAGAAACTGGGCAGCTTCCACTCTACCTCACTTACACCAATCCCAGTTTTCTGTGTAACAGATCTGAGATTAATGACACTACCTCACTTACACCAATCCCAGTCTTCTGTGTAACTGATCAGAGATTAATCCACTCACTGTACCTCATTTACACCAATCCCAGTCTTCTGTGTAACAGATCAGAGATTAATGACGCTACCTCACTTACACCAATCCCAGTCGTCTGTGTAACAGATCAGTGATTAATGACACTACCTCACTTACACCAATCCCAGTCTTCTGTGTAACTGATCAGAGATTAATCCACTCACTGTACCTCACTTACACCAATCCCAGTGTTCTGTGTAACAGATCAGAGATTAATGACACTACCTCACTTACACCAATCCCAGTCTTTTGTGTAACAGATCAGGGATTAATGACACTACCTCACTTACACCAATCCCAGTCTTCTGTGTAACAGATCTGAGATTACTGACATGCAGAAGAGGGGATACTTGTATCCCATGAGATTATATAACCTTAAATTGTTACAGATAAGGTGGGGGGAGTTGGAGGGGTAAAGCATACTTCTCAACTGTAGCCCATTGTGGGGAACGTTCCTCATTTGAGATCTTAAAAAGTTTCACTTTGTAAGCATCTGTCACACATTCAGTGTTAGGACTTTTTTTAACTGTATCCATGATAAACAGAACTGAATCATATTAATTCATTTTTATAAGTAAAAATAGCACATTTTAGCCATCTTATGAGCTTCCTAGGTGAAGTTGTTAGTAAGTGTTTATATTTTGCCCATTTGTTCCATATTATAAGATGAAATGTTCCTCAATTTGGAGATGGAAAGTTTAGAGCTATGGGGTAATGTTCTCACATGTAGGTGCTGGGGTTTTGCCTCTTCACTGCAAAAATGTTCAGTAAGGCATGGCCGTATTGTACTGTGATGTCCTGTGATTTTAGATGTTCATTTTAGGGTTTAATTAGACTGAGATAGGCACATTGGATTTTTGACCTGTTTGACATTAAGTTCTACCTAACTGTATGCACGCATGTATGTATGTATGTATGGCAACATATACACATGTGTATATGTATCCATACAAATACACATATGTGTGTATGTTTAAGCTGGTAGGCAAGATAATGATTTATCTATTTTGTCACAGAGTTACAACTAGTACCCCGAAGCTACTCCTTCTCTTAACTACCCTATTTAAATTTACCCTATGGCCTTTTAAAATATTAATTTTCTACCTTGTACTACCCAGTCTGGGAGCCAATTCCATTTATCTATCACCCTCTCTGTGAAATATCACTTCCTTGTGTTTAAGATGAAGCTTGAAGATTTTTTCAGTTTGGACTTGATAAATCATATAACTAGGACCCCCACCCAGTCCTTGTGCTAATTTAGTTCTTTTACAATTTTCCATAATGATTTGTGTGCCCAAACTATGCCAACATTTCCCTTCCTTTCTCTGTGGAGAAGATCTCCAGCCTTACTAGCTATTCTTGTATGATTTCCCATTCTTACCTTTTACCAAAATAGTGGCTTTCATATATACCATCTGGAACAGTTTCCTTTACCTTACTTTCTGAGACTGATATACAGTCTTCAAAATCTGATTCAACAATCAAAATAAGTCCTCAGCAAACACCACTTATAAACAAGAAAATCGTCTCCATGGCTCTGGAATTTATGGCCCTGTACTCATTTTTTGATGGCTCATTACTGTAGTTGTAACTACTCTAAAGTGTTTTTTCTTTACCTCTTCAGTATCTTTAATCTATGTGCTCCCAGCTTGTATATCATTGCAGGGTTACTGCTCCAGAAAAGAGCAACTTGCATTTCTCAGCAGTATACCTCAGATACCAGCTATTGACCAATGCTGCTGGATTTCTTAGGTCATTCTTTGCACTGTACATTCATCTTTCACTAATATTTCATCTGCAGAAATGTTGACACTGTCTTCGGTACCTTAAGTGATACCAGAAACATACACAAGGAAAACCAGAGATCCCAGGAATGGCAACCCATGGCACTCAATTGTTTATATCCCTTTCTTTTGATGGCACCTCCCTGATACCATCGGTATCCTACCTCTTTCGAATGATTTAACCATGTGCCTTACCCCAGTCCATTACTGTTGTTTGCCAACCTTCATTGTGGAACATATTTAAAGATTCTGCAAAAGTCTATAACATTCGTTAGATGTCCTTCAACTTCTGTTGTGTCATTAATGGAACTGCATTAACTTTTGGCAGGATGTTTTGTTTGCACATCCATAATAACTGATTTCCTGAAGGTTGCTGTCCTCCGAAAATCTGACTTCACTGTAAATATCTTCCTTATAATCTTCTCTCTGCGAAAGCCAGATTTGTTAATCAGTAGCTGCTTGCACTGCCTTAAATGCCATCTCTTGTGGCTTGGTAATACATTGCCCGTTTCCAGTTCTTATGAATGCCTCCACTGGCTAAAGTACTATTAACCAGTCCTGTTAGGGGTGCAGCCAGTCCTGCAACCCCTTTCTTACGTTTAAGAACCTGAAGAGGTATTCTCTCTGGCTCATGTGCCATATTCTCTCTGCTGCAAGTACCTCTTTTAATACCTTCCCCTGTTCTTTCCATTCATCACTTCCAATACAGGAAGACAACAGCATCTCTACCTCTTCTCTTTCCTCCTTAAACTCCTTATTTCGATTCACTCGTTTATCTTTCTTTTTCCCTCCTTTCCTCAACCATGTACAAAATGGAATCTATTTTGCCTTCTTTAATTCCTTTCCCCAGATTCTTTTCTGTGCTTAAGCTGGTTCTTTTGACCTCTTCTAACTACATTGCATTCCTTTTGCCTACATCACCTGATCCCTTCCATATTTTATTTTATTTGTGGTTTGTTTCCTTTCTTGTCATTACTTTCATATATCATCCTTGAGGCCAATGCTGCTCAAACATGTACCGAGTTCAAATATTTCCCCAGCAGTAGCAAAGATCAACTGAAGAAAATCAAACTTCAGTACCTCAGAATAGAAAAGAATATTCCACATTCCTCAAAGTATGCTTTACCCTTCTCATTGCTATGTTTGTTTACCAATGTTTGGTTGAGTCATACCACTGTGAAATACAATTAATCATTTTTTACAGCAGGAATCACAGCTTTAAAACTATTAAAAAGACACACATATATATATATATATATATATATATATATATATATATATATATATATCTCCCCAGGATTCAAATAAAGTGTATGTGATTGTTTTTCACTGTGTGCACGGCACAGTGTGAGTTTTAGATTCAGTAAGCACCATATAGAGGCGGGCACCCCCGCACAAACAAAGTAAGCACCATGGTATGATAATCACAGCATAAGTAGCTCAATTAGATGCTAACTAACCAACCTAACATAGTGAAGCTATTCAACAAGCTATAAAGCATCTGTGTAGACTATGTGCTGGTTTTCCCTGCAAATTCCAAAACATTTGGAATACAACCACGGAAAGGAGTCTACACAGACAACATGTTAGGGGCTGCTGCTGCCTTAATTAATTTGTATTTGCTACAGGCTGAAGCCAGTACTTCTGCCACTGGTAATAGGCCTAGGCCAAGAAGGAGAAGAGTTTCAGCCCGTTTGGCTTTTCACAACCAAAATGATGTGGAAATTGTAGAGCACTATCCCCCCATCAGTAAATCAGGACATCCCCACTACCTAACCTCTTTCCCTTATATCTAGGGAACAGGTCATCATTGCTCTTTCAATGGCATAAAATACAGCCTCAATGGGACCCGATAACATCCCAGGGTGCATCCTTTGTGAACTCGGGCAGGAACTTGCAACACCATTAGGCACCCTATTCAACCAAAGCCTGAGTACTGGCTTCATCCCAGCTGCGTGGAGGACAACCATCCCTTTACACAAAGGTGGAGCATCCACCTAGCTGGGAAATTATAGACCCATCAGCCTAACTAGTCTGATCTGCAAGGCCATGGAATGGATTATCATGGACCTCATTAACAAGGATATTGGCAACCTCCAAATACTTGATCCCACACAGTTTGGCTTCATCAAGGGGAGGTCGTGTTTGAGTCACCAAAGCCATGGATCAGTGGAAGACAGTGGAAGACAGTGCACACCACCTTCCTTGACCTGGCCAAAGCCTTTGACACTATTCCCCACTCAGGCATAATAGATAAACTGTCACAACTAGGCATCAATCCATATGTTACCAGATGGGTAGCAAACTAGCTCACTGATAGAACCCACATAGTCAAAATAGGGGAAGCCACCTCAAAGTGGCATACCCCAGGGTTTGGTCTTGGGGCCTCTGTTATTTGGGATATACTTTTCTGAGTTGCAGGCCAAAACCAGTGGGCTATGGCTGAACATGTTTGCAGATGACTGCAAACTGGGTGCTGTCATCAGTTCCCCTAGTGATATGGACATCCTCCAAGAGGGTCTCACTCAGACAAATAACTGGTGTCAGTAATATGTCCTCAAGCTGAATACCAAAAAATCAGTCATCATCTCCTTTGGGGAGAGTGACATCCCCACAAATTATCACATTAATTTCAACATCCTAAGCACTCAATCAGTCATGAAGGATTTGGGCACCCTGGTTGATAGTAACCTGACTTTTGACCACCTTGTTGCTTCTGTTGTAGGGAAAACCTTCTACATTGCCCACCTCATAAATAAGGGTATCTCATCCAGGAACAAGGAGGTCATAACATCCCTGTATTCTTCTCTTATAAGGCCCATTATTGAGTACATTGCCCCTTTCAGCATGTACCTTTCAAAGCACATGCAGCAGCTGGAGAGAGACCAAAGAGGTTCCTCACCACAAGAATCCAGGGCCTCAAACATTTACCATACACAGATAGGCTAAAAGCCCTATCTCTGCACACCCATGGAAGAATGCACTAATGAGGCACATGCTCAAACCAGAAATATCTTAAGAGTATGTGTTTGGGCTGCTGAAGTCATGGTTCTGGTGTCTAGATACATCTGGGGGAGCCCTGCAATACAGTCCATAGATATGTACAGAAATAGTCACAGTATGCGCCATGCTACACAACATCATCCTGAGAAAACAGCTTCAGCAGGATCAACAAGGAGAAGGGGCACACATCCTACCAACAGTGGCAAGTCACCACAGTCACAGTCAGATTAGGAGTCAGAGGGGGAACCACCAGCTGCTGTGGGTATAGGCAGACATAGGTATGCTCAGTATGCCCTTGCGTTAGCTAAGGGACATGCACAGCACACTCACCACCTAGGGGCCTAAAACCTTCCTCCTCCACACATACATTTAGTAACATTGATTCTAGCCAACTTACACTACCTTTACCTCCCCATGTATTGGCTGTGTATTGCTTGCCTCAGACAGAGTCATCCCTAAACTGCAACCATGTCAACTGTTATGACAAGGTGTGTCTCTAATCTGGTGTATTGTGTAATAATATGAATGAGTGGCGTATCCTTGTATCACACTAATTGCTACTGTAAGCAGATAAGAGGTGGGAGATTGGCACTGAAATGATCTTAAAATGACTGCAGAAATGTGTGTGACTTATATGTGTTCATTATTAAGTAGTAGGCCTCAGGCATCAACGATTCACACAGTCAGACCCCTGAAAAGTAGTGATGTTCACTGCATGGCCTAGTTTAGTGCCATATAGTTGTAATGGAAATTCATTAAAGAGAGAAGTTAGAAAGTAATGATACACATTGCAACTTCTGACTTCACAACCCTCACAAGATCATTCACAAGTTGGGAAATTTCGTTTCTATCAACTGTTTAGCTTTCCAAGGCCAATATACTTCAGAGGTAAAATTACAAATTCAGCACCATAAATGTAGATATACTAAGCACTTTAAATCAGATATGCACCCTGAGCATCAGACACAAAGCTTAAGTATCCCTGTATCCAAAAGATAGAAAGCAGGGATATGGCACAGTTATCATCACTTGCACAAGGTGTTGTGTGGGGGGGGCAGGAGACCTAGGCTGATGCCAAAGGTTGGTGAGTGTGTGTGAGTAAGAAAAAGAAGCCGACAGACATCTGGATAAACCAGCAAATGGCCAGTGAGACAAAATGTGTTTGAAGCTGCACGGCTGAAACATGTAACTGTTGTGCATATGTCTGTAGGTGTCCTGCATGGACACAGCCAAGCTCTATGTCTTGGTATGCCAGACAGATGTGAGCCATGCATGGTAGAGGTTACAGTTCATTGTTGTCATCCCCGAACACAAGAACTGACTCTACCAGGAGTTGCACTGGCATGTCTATGCCCATGGTCAGATGCACTGCTGCTTCCTGAATGTGTACAATGTCTGCTCCCTTCATGTGGACAACCAGGACAGTGACTTCATGGCCTGCCACTTCTGGGTGTGGGCATTACATTCACTAACAGTGCAGTGGAAGTACAGCCACTATGAAAGCGTGATCTGGCACAGCAGTGTTGGCTGATAGCAGATGATGTGGCTGACCTGCATCCACGAGGATACCTTTACTCTCCCAGCAGACATTCCATCACAAACACTTCATGTTCCATGACAGACACCCCTTGTTCCAATGTATCATTCATCCAATCCACGGAATTAGAAACATGGTGTAGGCAGTCATGCATGTCAGCCTGAGCCACATCTAGAATCCTGAACATTTGTCTGGAGCACCTATGGGAAAGTGCCTGTGCCTACATGATGGACATACATATATGTTGAGTGGCACAAGAAGAGACACCTGCACCAAGTGGAGGAGGGGTAGTAGGCCTCCTTCTTGCCCCCCCCCCATTAACCCTCCTTTGTGGCACCTCACCCACACTTTGGCTACAGCCAGACTCCACAGGTACTGAAGCCACAGTAACCACACTTCCCTGATCAATCATCTTGCCCTTCACTGGTACAATATCTGTAGTGTCACTGGAATGGGTAGGCATAAGCCTACTGGCTGTGTCCAATGGAATTGCAGGGAATGGCTGTATGTCAATCTCAGTGTCAGCTTCAACCTCTGCACCCCCTGACTGGTCCTCAGTTTGGCCACCATCATCATCAGAGTCTGATAATACACTGACATCAGGTGGCAGAGGGCCCACACTTTCACTGTCATGATCACCTGTGATAAAAAGCAAGAAACACAGGACAATATTAACACCTACACTACTTATTCCAATATATGCTAACAAACTAACAGTGGTGCTACTATTACAGGCATTACAGCAATACACGCAACAGGCCTGATATCAACAGCACACACTAAAGTATTTATTTTAAATGCTCATCAGTACTGGTATAAAATGTATGGCTTACCATCTGCAGATGAGAGTCTCCTCTGTAAGTTGGATGGGCCTGGTAAAAGTTAAGCAACAGGTCAGGGCAACATCATCACAATTAAAAGTAACACAGGTTATAATACTTGTACCCCTTTATATGTCTGTTAACTATACTGTCAACACGGATGTGGCTGTCAAAGCCAACTTAAGCTAATAACTGCATCAATCTTTATTCCCCCATAAATAATGCATGTGACACAGAAGTAATGTATTGATTTCAATTGTTTTACTATACAATACTATTTAAAGTTTGAGATAGCAAAGCCTACATGGAAGCTCCTTCTGGGATGTGCTTGCTGTCTCTGACACTGCTGCTCCCACATCCAGGACATGCTGTACTTCACTCTCCTGTAAGCTATCTGGATCCCTGATATTGGACGGGAACTCTTCATTGGGTGTTAGCAGTGGTTCCCTAGCAGGCCTTCCCCCAGTACCCATCTGGTCACAGCCCACTGCAGCTGCTCTCCTCCCTGCAGATGCGATCATGTCAGTGGCCTTGTGGCACATCTGCTCATATGTTCTGCTGTGGTCAGCTACGGCATTCAGATCAGAAACTATCTGTTGCCAAATTTGCATCCTATGTGCCATATCTCTCCATCATCTTTACAGCCAAAAAGCACCATGTTGTTTAAATGCATCTACTATGACCTGGTGATTGGCATCAGTTAAAGGGGGTCTCCGAGGATTGACACCCCTGGGTGGTGTACTCCTAGGTGTCTCTACAAAATAACAGAAAGATAGTACATACAAGTATCATATAACTAAGGATTACTTGTTTCCAGATAAAATAGAAAAGGTAGCCAATCAGTATTACACCCTGTAGAAAAATACAGCAGTCTACAGATGTGAAATACGAACAGGCTGGATGCAAAACAAGGAGGGTAACAGGAGCAACATATCCTTGTTTGTGCCATAACAGTAACTCACCTTTGCTCCCCCATCCACAAAAGAACAACCTATCCTTGTTTGTGCCATAACAGTACCTCACCTTTGCTCCTCCATCCACAAAAGAACAACCTATCCTTGTTTGTACAATAACAGTTACTCACCTTTGCTCCCCCATCCACAAAAGAACAACCTATCCTTGTTTGTGCCATAAAAGTAACTCACCTTTGCCCCCCAAAAGAACAGGAAAATTATGCATTTTGCTAACAAACCATCTTTGAAGAGCTATAAGTTCTATCAAAGGAACTGTCCCTAAAACATTTGTATATATTTATCACAACACATTCCATTTCCATTTATTGGTAATCATGTATACCTCTGAAATGGCTTGGCAAACATGCAAATGCCATCAGTACACTTCAAAGTAATGCATACATAAAAGTTTAAAACTTTTTGCTTTAGAATTTTCTTAAATACATTCCAGCATATGCAGTATGTAGTTGAACAAATGGATGTATACCTTCTGAAGTTCAATACTCCTCTGTGCAGATATATCCCAAAGTAATAGCGTATTGTCACTCTTCTCCACATAAACAAGTCTCCTCACTATAAGGTTGCCTAACTACACAGTTGCGTTTTTACATGGTCTAGATTTAGGGCTGTCAGCATGGTGAATATGCAAATGGGTGTAAACTCACTAGAGTTATTTATTTATTTTATATTTGTTTACTGGGTAGTTTAACTGGGTGGTTAGCCCATTTTCAGCAGAGGGCCAGGGAGCTCAAGTTGCACAGCATGTTCAGAATACAGACATTTAAAAACACAATTATAGTAAAACATAGAAAAGCATAGGAGAAAGAAGTCATAGGTTACCATACTAACATAAGTTGAACATGTAAAGGAAGATTCACATTAGGTACATAGTATAAGAGCAATAAAATTATATGCACATTTATCAAGACTGCATGAGGTACTGTGCTGACTGAGGTTTTTTTGGGGGGAGAAACTCTTGGCTAGGCTTGTAAGGGCCCCAGGGCCATTAGCCTAGTAACCTCCTAAGATCCTACCAATCAATATTTTATATATAAATTTATGCTAGATCCTATGTTGAAAAGTAGCTAAAAGTGTGTTAAAAGATATAATTTATATATATTATTATTAGGGGTATAGTTATAAGACTGTTAGGGGTATACTTATAAGACTGTGTAAGTGTATATAAGAAGGAAAAAGAGAGCAATGATATTAGGAATAAGAGATGTAAGAAAATTGCTGAATCCCAAAAAATGTGACCTCTGTAAGGATGTAAACATAGTGCAGTCATTCCCTCTGTATTTGGTTTTAATGGGTTGCAAATGTGACTAATTAGTGTTTGGCAGAAGGAAAATGCAACAGCACTGCAGGCTGCCTTACTTCCAGTGGGTGTGTCAGGTAACATTTACAAAGTATTAGCTGTACAGTTGGAAATGTAAGTAAGCAGCACACAAATCACAGGTTGTGTTCCTTCACATCCAGCCTGCCTTTCATTTTTTTCCCAGCTGCATATGATATTATTTCCACTTAATGTCCTCACACATTTTAAGGCTAATTACTTACACACTGCTTGTCTCAGATTACTGCTCAGACACATGATGAATGGCCAGCAAACACAGAAATGTAAGACAAGGCTGTAGATTTGCAAGCAATAATTATGAAAAGTTGTGTGTTTGCTAGGTGCACTACATCCAAAATTACTTAATGTACAAATAATACTTGTATGGCTTAATATCACTGTAAATGCTGTTGCAGATGGTTCTGTACATATTGAGTTAAGTTCCATTCTGCAAAGCTGTTTGTGTGGCAAAGAGGGATAAGGCACCTATCTTGTGTTTGGAAGGTGCATTGGAGTAAGAGTTGAAATCCAGACCTATGTAGTAATATCTCATGTGCACTAACATTTTCTGGTGTGTATGTCATAGGCTGATTTTCCTCATCTCAACTACCTCTTCCTTTTCTTTCTTTTTTCCTTTTATTTTTTTATTGGCCAGTGTTTGCATGATGCGCCTCTTAATGCAAGCATAGGAGATGGAGACAAATGAATGTCAGGTTTGGCTATTCTTGTCTTGTTTGCGAAAAGTCAGGCACTGTGGAGACTAGACAACTGGCCAGATAGGACCCAGGCAGACAGAAGCAGAAACCAGACGCATTCAGTTAATACAATTGGGCATCATGCAAACCCAATAAGTGAAGTTGTGTTGCGGTTAACAGTGATACCTTAAGAATGATTAGAAAAATAGGGACTGTCATGTTACTAGTGCTGTGGCAGCAGGTGTTAAGTGGATGGCTGGAGTACAGATGGTCCTGGGTTCTAGTACAGGATGTGCAACCTTTGTTTTACTGTTGTGACATTGCAGTTTATAGCAATGAACTGCAACATGGACAAGTGTTTTCTCAACCTTCTTGTGGCAACAGGTATAAGTGCTGGACTGCCATACACATGGTGCTTGTTTTGAATACAGCATATTCTGTACACTTTTACTGTTGTTCCACTTCCCATTATAGTGACTCTCACTTATAAAACTTGATATGGTGTAGCTAATGTTAATTATATGTTTAAGGGCTGAGGCACTAGTATTTTGTCAGTTATGTGTTCATTTATCTATGTATTATCACATCTGCACACTACTGAGCACTGTGTTTGCATGATGGTAAGCGGAGTGCAACATTTTCAATCAGTGTGCACACTCCCAGTAAACACAATGACTGGAATTGGTGGGAGACCATCACTCTCCATTGCCTTTGACCTGTGGTAGACATTGCAGGCATTTCTAAAGAAGTTGTCAGATTTAGGGACAGAGATGGGGTATCCAGGAGTACAAGATTTTTATTGGACTCCTAGTTTAAAACCACAGTGCCATGCTTCTGCAGGGAGAGTATTCTGGCTCCCACTGTAAATCAGAAGCTTGGGATAATTTTGCCTGGGCTGTAAACAGTGCCACCGGTATCCCATGCACTGTTGACCAATGTAGGCATCACTATAATGACCTATGACAGAGGAAGAGAGATACCCTCAATGCTTGGATCAAGGAATTTAGGACTGTGGGCATCCCACAACTCTGTAAGTATCAACTACAGACAGTACTTGTAAGACTTGAAAGCTGAATATAGGCAAGACTTGTATTCATAATGGTATTCTGTTCTGTTATATTTTTTCCGCAGCTGCCATGGGCCGAGAGGCTAGATTGGCAAGGATGAGGGAAGCATGTGGTATGTATGCAGTAGAAGGGTAGTGTTATTGTAGTATTAAAATTTAAAGATAGCTACTTTTGGTAGTTTATACAGTTGTATCAAATTGAGCATGCATATCTGAACAGTAAAAGCAAGTATACCTGCATTAATCTGTAGCACAAACCAGTAGTACAATATTAGACTTTAGTCGGAGGTTGTGGGTTCAAAAACCACCCTTCCCAACTGTACAATACTGTTAATTCTTCAATTATGTATAACTTAAAGGTTTAAAGTAAAAGCTCTGCTGTAAACTGTAATCTGTATAACTGGAACACGCATATGTGCAATATATGCACATGTCAAGGAGTACTTGCTGCAATCTGTAGTATAGTGTGCATATGTTAGGAGCTAGTAGTCTTAAAAATTAAAAGTTTACTGTTAGAAGGTGGTAGTCTTAAAAGTAAAGGTTAAGATAATAGAGTCAAATAATTGTATTAATCCATTGTATGTCACATATGAAGGTACTAATCTTATCGTTTTTTTCCCTCTCACTCCAACCTGTATTTCTTTTTTTTTATTTTATTAATTAACTTATTTTTTTATTTTTTGTTGTATTTTATTACATGCTGTCAAAATGTGCCCATGCCTTCCATGTGTACCATATAACTAAATGCTCCGCAGCACAACAGGGTAGGTCTTCCCCAGAGGATCTATCCCCCTCCACTGGCTCCAGTATTGTTGCCCAGCACATCTGAAAGCCAACCTGGCAGCACCACCTCTGCTGCCCTGTACTACATGCCCCCTTAGGTAGTCCTGCTCTGGAGGCTGGTCCTGTGGAACCCTTCGGGAGCAGTAGTGGAGAAGGTGATTTTATCACCTACACTGAGATGCCAGGGGTGATGTGCAGGGTTGTGCGTCACACTGTTGGTGCATGCGTATGCTGGCTGGAGAGACTGCTCTCCCTAATTTCATACAGTAGTAGTTGGAGGAGAAGTGGATGTCAAATACTCCAGCCAGTGGTGGAGTGAGGTGACAGTGATGGCAGTCCAGTGGTGGAAGACTTGAGTCTCACTGTTACCCATCTTGACAACCATGGGTTATGGATGTCCCTACCTTTCGTGCCCATCACATTCCCTGCCTCTTGTCTTGTTTGTCTAGTCTGTCTGCAATTGCTTCCTCAACCATCCAACTTACTGGAGCCAGATATACCCACGTCCCTTCCCCAACATTCCTCTCTCTCAACAAAATAAAAATGGGCACCTGTCCCAGAAAAAAAATAATTCCATACATAGCTCTCCATTTCACACACATGTCTTCTTGACACACTTGATTAGATCCAATTGGCTATACAACATGATTGTGTTGTGGTCACCCCTCTCTCTAGAGGTGACAGTCCAAATTCAATTAATATTTTGTACTTATGTTCACTTTACACTGTTAAACACTGTTTAACAACGTATGCTACACTTTACACTGGCTTAAACCCACTTTTACTGACAATGCAGTATTACCCCCAGGGTACAAAATACACGGATTAGACCATACTGCTAAAAAGGGAGGTGGGATAGCAGTTCTTTACAAAAACACACTAAGTGCCAATATGGATCCCATATAACCGCCCCCATTTAATAACGCAGAAATCCTCATTACCAAACTACAAATTAACAATTGCAAATGCATAAATATTGTCTCTGTCTACATTCCCCCAGGCAATAATATAAGTACTCTAGAATCTATCCTCCACTGGCTATCCATTACCAACCCACAAGAAACCATTGTTCCTGGTGACTTCAACACTGACTGGCACACCTGCTCAGCTGACTCTTCAGTCACCCATATAAATATGTTTGGGTTCACGCAAATAATAACCTCCCCTACTAGGATCAGCAAACCCTCCAACAGGGAATGCATCATAGATTGGATACTTAGCAATAAGTATCCCAACTTGTATACAGCCAGGACTCTCCTCGATGACTTAAGTGATCACTCACTAACTTACATTATTAAGCATAAGGCAGACACCCCCCACCAGATAACTTAAAAAACAATCAGAACTAATAAGAACTTCAATCTTATTAATTTCCGAAAGGAACTTAAGTCAGTCAATTGGTCAATTCTAAAAAATCTATCACTAGATGAGGCAGTAGCCTACTTTAATGCTAAATTCATGACCATCCTTGACTCTCATGCTCCAGCATGTGTTATGAAAACTAAATCAAATACTGCACCATGGCTTTCAAAGGAAACCAAGTTAAAAATCAAACTTAGGAATAAAGAGTGGTCCAACTGGCATACAACTAAAGCCCCTCTTGACCAATTAAGTTATCTTCAGCTTAGGAATGAAACAAAAAAATCCATTTTGTTAGATAAAAAAAGCTACTATCAGAATCTCCAACATAAGCATCAAAATAATCGACAAAAGTTCTGGGCAGGTATAAACCGACTTCTTCACCCAGGACAAACTACTACTCCAATCCCATCAAACTCCACCCATAAATCCCCAGAGAATATTGCTAGTGCCTTTAATAACTTATTCACTGAAACAATTCAGTCCCTAGCTAACTGACATACTCCCACTCATTTTAACTCAACCACTAACACACCTGCCTCTCATCCCCCCTTTCACTTCCAACCTGTCTCCACCACTTTTATCTGATCACTAATCAAAAAATTAAAACCAACCACCCTTTCTGCTGACCTTCTTCCTGCAGAGTACCTACAAAAAGTCACAGATGCCATAGCATACCCCATTTCTATCCTAATCAATAAAACCTTAACGGATGGCATTATCCCCTCAATCTGGAAAATATCCCATGTGATCCCACTCCACAAAAGTGGAACTGTCCAACTATAGACCCATTGCCATTCTTTCTGCACTCACCAAAATAATGGAGATGTGTGCCCATATGCAACTTATGGACTGTCTTATTCGGAATACTCTCCTGACCAACTCTCAACATGACTTTAGGCCACATCACAGCACCACCTCTGCCCTCCTTTCCTTTACTAATGCCATAAACCAAAACAGGAACAACAATAACCTATCCTCAGTCCTCTTTTTAGACCGGTCAAAGGCCTTTGACATGGTCAACCACAAATTACTCATCCACTCCCTAAAATCTATTTCCTTGGATAACCATGCCATTCAGTGGTTCCAATCCTATCTGAGTGGCATACAACAGGCTGTATTATGGCAGGGCAAACAGTCAAGCTGGCTGCCTCTCACCCTTTTTGTCCCTCAGGGCTCAATTTTAGGTCCTTTACTCCTTTCTATCTTCATCAACAACCTTCACTGGCCATCCCTGAAGCAACCTGCATCCAATATGCAGATGATTCCACCCTGATCTGCTAAGTCTCCTCCCTTCAGAGCCGAAAACCTTAACCAGAACACTTTTAATACAGTTGAAAATTGGCTCTCTAGTCACCTTCTGTTGCTAAATCCCAACAAAACTGAACTGCTCCTCTTTACCTCCACTCATAGAGCCACCCCTTTTTTCTTCTCTATAACATCCAACACCTGTAGCTCTATCTCTCCCAATGACCATACAAAGTTTTTAGGGGTAATAGTGGATAATGATCTCAAATTTGATCTGCATGTCAACAAAACCATAAAAACCATTAATAAGAAGCTTAGCTCATTATATAGAACCAAACCATTTCTTACCCAAATAGCTAGGACTACAATCGTCCACTCTCTCCTACTCTCTACCCTTCTATAAGCTTCCCCTGTACTCTCCAATCTGAACAAAACTGAACTCAACAAGCTCTCTCACTGCTACAACCATATTGCCAGATTCACCACCGGCTCAACATAGGACACATGGTTTACTATCAAAAGAACTAAAGTCATTTGGTCGACGTTCATTTGGTTGAAATCATGATGTCTAAAGTTCAAAAGATCGAATTCATAACATTGAAGTTCAAATGGTCAACAGCCACATGCAAATAACACTAGTGTTTCTGCAGGGGGGCTGCACCCCCTGCACCCTCTGAGGTCGCACAACAGTGCTGACAAGGGAAATCCTTGACTGTTGTCAACATAACGTTGACAGATTCTCAACAAAATGACCTACTTAATATTCATGTGTTGACCATATTTGTTGACCATATGAACTTTAGACCAAATGACTTTAGATCTTTTGATAGTAAACCAGGACACATCACTGTCAAAACCTCAGTCTTCTTGGGTGGCTAGAACTAACCAGCTTACTACTATTTAATCAACTCATAGTAGCTCACAAAATTCTCACCCAACCTGAAAACGCTCTCACACTTAAAAATATTATAAAACCATACAGTAACTCAAGGCTACTATGCTCATCCAGTAAATTGTTAGTCCAAACCTATAATGCTACCAACTCAGCTGATGACTCCCTGTTTGCCAACTTTATTGGCAAAACCTGGAACTCACTTCCTTCCACACTTATCCTTGAACTCTCTCTAAATTTCTTCAAAAAAGGCCTCAAACAGTATCTTAATATACACTGCTTTGCCCCTGTAACAATCCAAATTAATTTCCAAATAAACTATCTTTCTTATATAGTACTTTATGCACATCTTGCTCAAATAGTTTGCTGCATCCTGCTGTTTTTTTTTTTTTTTTGTATATGATGGCACATAGTATATCTTAGATTACTGTTTAGTACCTATCGTATTGTATGCATTTCCTGCTCAAAACAGTTTGTTGTAATCCTGCTGGTTTTGTATAATGTGACACACACTGTCTACTGTAAGACCCTACTGGAGGGCTACACTGTAACTACTTTAATACTTATGCTTGTATCTTATGCGTGATGTTCTAACTGTGTAACTGGAGCATTTCCCCTTGGGCCTCCGCTGAAAATGGACATATATCCAGTCGGACTATCCCAGTCAATAAATGTAAAATAAATAAAATAAAGAAAGAAAGAAATGGCTAGCTATGCTTCTTTCATACAGTCTTCCTGCACATTCCTGCCCTGCTTTCCCTTTGTTCTTCCCCTTACTTGCTCCCCATTTCACCACTGTTCTATCTTCCCCATTTCTTTTCTTTAATGCATTATTGTGGAATGGTGCACATCGTGCACCAATGCAGAGCAACAGTAATGTGAAAGTAGTTAAAAGTATTACATACTGCTGTATTCGAACCCAGTACCATCTGGACCCAAAAAGGAATGTATCACTGCATTAATACATTTTATTTTCTGGGTTTGGCACCAAATCATTAGTCTGTGTCAACCCATTCTATAATATGTTGGGTGGTGAAAGCCAGGGTACCTTTTTGGCTAGGCTTATATAGGCCCTAGGGCCAATAGCCTAGTACCTACCTATGAACCTATGAACATGCTGCTACAGAGTTAGTCAAATAGCAGGTGCATTCCATAGACTCAGTACTAACTGTCAAACTTTATTCTTCACCCGGCTTGCTCCCCATTTCACCACTTTCCTATTTACCCCATTTTAACACCTTTAATCTGGTCAAAAAATAGAATCATACACAACACACGTAAGTAGCAGAAAAAGTGATGGATCAAGTCACTTTGTGGGCTCCATGTTTGGGATGAGCTGTGCATTGTGCACCACTGCGCAGCAATGGTGAACTGCAGCAAAATGCCTCTGTCTCTGTGCAATGCCGCTTAACTTAACACACAGCAACACGTCATATAAACAATTCATGGCATTGCATTATCACTCTGTAATGAAAAGTATTTTAAAGTATTAGTGTCAAAGGAAAAAACTTCAAAGACCAATACACGTAAGGTTCAGTTAAGGTACTTTAATTTACTTGCAGCAAGGAGACAAAAACATGAAAATACAAGGATTTATCTAACTACTAACAGGAAGTGTGTTCATTCTTATACTATTTTACAAGACATGGCCATCTAAGCTGACGTAATCAAGCACAACTTTTAGCATTGTTCTACAGCAGCTGTTACTTCAGATTTTCTGCTGACATGACTAGATTTGTGAGAAACTTTTCAGAAAAATAACCTGGCCTTGGTGACTATTAATCCGTTTACAAGCATCTATTGTACAGTGTTACTTTTCAAGGTACTTTTCTAATACAGATACAAGCAAATGCTGATTGCAGTTCATATTTTCAAGCAGGCTTTGTACTAATTATCTGTAACTTCTACAGCTGTGTATTTTCTCATGGCACAGTGGAACTTCTTGTCTAAGTTTCATACAAGTAGTATTGTTCTATTCATTATTTTCCTAATGCAAGCAGAAATCACCTGCTTCTCAGTAAATTTCCAAGGCACAAGCAAAATTTTAGCTAACAGTACAAGGTCAGAAAGCAACTGCAGTTTGTACAGATTTATGCAGTATGAAATAGAATAAATGTGTTAACCCCTTTTCAAGCTCTAAATGCACTAAGCATATTGCTAATACACACATTAATACATATTTTTCTAACATTTCCCCCCTATTATTACTTTTATTCTACTTTCAAAATAAGCATAAACAGTTTGTTTTCTTCTCCTAACCTCTTCCACTCAGGATTTGCAGTTAAGAGAGTCATTAAGTTTAAACTTATGAAAGCTTTTTAGTATTTTAACAGTTCTTCAAACTCAGTACTTTCATATAAGGTTTCAGAAACTGACATGTCTATAAGGTCTTTAATCAGTCTTTTCATGCAGGGGATACCACAACAAACACATACTCCCAGTAGGAGCATACCTACACAAATGGCAATCAGGATGTTCATTAAGATGGTACCCCACCCCCCAAACCATTTCTGGAAAAAGTCCATCAGTGGGTTTGGGCCTGGTTTGGTCATGGCCGACACTTGCTGAATTACCTCAAGATGATTGTCTATCTCATGCTTATGATCAGGAATATACAAACAGCATTCTTCTTGGATTAAAGCGCACATACCACCTCTCGCTGCCGGGGTGAAGTCGAGAGCCATGCGGTTTTGGAGCACTACAGTTCTCATAGCATTCAGTTCATCAGTCACCAATTCGAGAGCAGAAAAAGTTGCGTTGCTTATTACTTCGAGAAGTTTTGACAGTTTTCTCAGCTCCCAGATCGATTTCATTGCTCCATATGCTGGTAATATGCCTGCCCACAATATAACGCTATCACTCAAGTCCATGTGTGTCAGTCCTTTGCCTAGAGAGTGATGGTCTTTCCAACATGCATTGATTTGTCCCACTGGATTTACAGGTTTCTTGATGACTTCTCGGACATTTTGAATTTTCCAATGAGGCAAAACTGCAGTGTGTCTTATGGTCGGAACCAGGTAACCCAAAAAACAACTGCCGGACCAATTCTCAGGTAACCATTTGTATGCCTTTCTGCCACACACAAAATAACAATCCTCTACTTTAGTAGTAACCTTGCTATGAATGTACACTCGCCCTGCATGAAACATTTTTTTATCAATTATAGATAGCTGTTTATAAAGAACAGAATTATGTTTTACTTCATCAAGTGTTTTGTGCATCAATCCAAGAAATGAATCATAGTTTGTATTACAATAAAGATCTACTTTGTTACCTTTAGTGTAACATCTATAAGGAACAGTCACATTGCAATTGCTCCAACCCACCTGAACAGTATCATTTTTATAAAAACACACAGTTCCCTTTTGTGGAACAGACAAGTACAATGCTATTTTATCTTGTGCTGTAATGGTTGAGTTATCATAAATCAAGTTCTTCCAGGTCTCATTGACCCCTAGGGGGACTGTAGTCATTAATAACCCCCCGTATGCTGTCGGCAAAGCTGTGCAAATCCAGCAATTCAAAACATTGAAAGTCTCAGCATACACATATTTAATTGCCTGGTAAGTGTTAAAGTTTGGATGCCAGTTTATGAGTAACGCTTCACGTTTATTCAGTTTAGTCTGTGTGGCTGGGAAAAGAAAAGGCCACAACAAAAAGATTATTGCCACTAATACAATTAACTGGATGATTATGCAATACTTCTGAGGAAAGGGTTGTTCTGCATTCCTGTTTCTTCTGGACTCTATCATTTTTGCTCTTGGCATGTAACAAGATTTTTGTCCAGTTTAAAGTTTTTAACTAATTTACAGTGCGTCAAGTGGATCCAGGAGGCACGCTCTGCAATTTTGACTGCAGTGGGTGTTGACAAAAGAACTTGATATGGACCTTCCACTTCGGAGATGCCCAATTTTTCTCCTTAACTATCCTCAGCCAGATCCACAGTCCTGGGGGCAGTGCCACTTCTAGCGGTCTGGTTCGTTCTATATCTGAAACAATTTAACTGCAACAAATGTTTAGAATTTAACAAATTATGCATATACTCTGCTAATGTACTGTCAGCTTCCTGGTCTGTGGGCATGAGAGATTTCCACTGAGGTATATAGTAAGCCCTTCCAAAGAGCTTTTCAAAAGGAGTCAATCCATTTGCATTCGGAACAGTTCTCATGCTCAACAGTGCCAGGGGCAGACAGTACACCCAGTTTCTCTGCGTTTCTGTCATTAATTTTCTTAGCTTACTCTTTAAAATCCCATTATGCCTCTCTACTAGCCCTGCTGATTGTGGGTGATACGCACAATGATTCTTTAGAGAAATAGAAAAATGTTTACTTAACTGCTGTATGGCCTGATTCACGAAGTGTGTGCCGTTGTCACTGTAGATCCTTTTCAGAATGCCGAATCTAGGGATGATTTCTTTAACAAGCACTTTGGCCACAGTCATGGCATCTGGATTTTTAGTCAGAAAGGCTTCCACCCATCTGGAAAACATATCTACAATGACAAGACAATACTTCTTATTTTCACATTTATTCAACTCTAAGAAATCCATACAAATAGTATGAAATGGATTTGGTGGTGTAGGGAAACTCCCTTGCTTGGGTTTTAACACCCCTTGTGCATGATGTTTATTACAGATGTGGCATAACGAACAAAATTTTTTAGAATAGTTTGTAAATCCGTACATCGTGAACACTTGGTTCACCAGCTGTACCATCCCCCCTGCTGAGACATGGCACTGCCCATGGCTCAACAAAGCTGCATATCTAAACAAATTAGATGGCAATATTGGTTTTCCTTCTTTAGAGATGTACAGTCCCTTTTCGAGAATTGCTCCTCATTTTACCCATCTTTGTTTTTCAGTTTGCGTAGTAAGTGTTTGCATTGTCTTTAACATTTCTAAGTCTAAAATCTCAGAGGATTGTAGTTCCTCATTCAAAAGAAATACTTCTGAAGCTGCCTGCTTTGCAGCTGTATCAGCTCTCGCATTACCTTTTGAAATCCTGTCCTGTTGCTTGGTATGAGCTGTGCATTTACAAATAGCTACTTTCTGAGGTAACTGAATAGATTCTAAAAGATCTAAAATAAACTGTGCATGATTGATTGGTTTGCCAGTAGATGTTATCATGCCTCGATTTTTCCACTGTTGAGCAAAAACATGTACAGTAGAAAAAGCATACTGGCTGTCAGTAAAAATGTTTACACATTTACCCTTTGCTAAGGTACATGCCCGTGTCAAGGCAATCAATTCTGCTGCCTGTGCAGATAAACTGTGTGGTAAAGATTTCACTTCTATCATGTCTGTGTCAGAAACTACTGCATAACCTACTAGGTTATGTCCTGCAGGACCCCTTTTGCATGAGCCGTCCATGTAGTATGTCACCTCAGCATCATCCAAGGGAACATCCGTAAGATCTTTTCTAGGCAGTGTCTTTTGCTCAATCACCTGCAGGCAGCTGTGTGGTGTGCCATCTGCAGGGGTTGGGAGCAAGGTAGAAGGGTTCAAAGTTGTACATCGTTCAATTGTCATATGAGGTTGGCTCAACAATATAGTCATAGAGGAAAGATGCCTAGCAGGGGAAAGATATGCTACCTTCTCTTGCAGTAAAATAATTGCGACTGCATGAGGCACTCTCATTGTGAGAGGGTGGAACAACACTACTGAGGCCGAAGCCTGTACTGCCATTGCAGCTGCAACTACTGCTTATACACAGTGAGGTAAAGACCATGACAATGGGTCCAGTTGTGATGAATAATAAGCAATAGGGCATGGCTTGTCCCCATGCTGCTGTGTTAACACTGATGTCATATAACCTTGCTTACAATCTACAGTTTGGAAAAAACGTTTATGATAGTTTGGTAATCCCAAAACTAATGAGGACGCTGTTAACTGTTTCAGTTTGCATAAAGCAGATTCTGCTTCTGGTGTCCATTGTAATAAATCCTGTGCTGCCATAGGCTTTTTATAAATCAGGTTAGTCAATGGTGCAGATTCCAAGGCATAGTTTGGAATCCAACTCCGACAAAAATTAGTCGTACCCAGGAAGAACATCATTTCCTTCTTGGTAGTGGGTTTTGGTGCTTGCAAAATCGCTATTTTTCTGTCCTCATCTAATGTCCTACCTTCCTTGGATATTACATATCCTTGGTATTTAACTTGTTTTTTCCAAAGCTGCAGTTTATTTTTGTTTACTTTATGTCCTTCAGTGGCTAAAAATTGTAATAGCGCTATGGTATCCTCTTTATAGTCTTGCTGGGTGGGGGACACCAGCAGGATATCATCAACATAAATCAAAATCTGACTACCTCTTGGTGGGGTAAATCCCGCCAAGTTGCTTGCCATTTATTGTGAGAATATTTTTGGACTTTCACAATATCCCTGTGGTAGTCGGGTATATGTATACTTTTTCCCCTGAAATGTGAATGCAAACCAGTGCTGGCCGTCAGGGTGTATCGGTATCGAATAGAACGCATTGCTGATATCTACCACAGAAAAATATTTCTGTTGAGGTTTTAAATCATTCAACAGGGTGTGTGGGTCTGGCACCGTAGGTGCCCTTGGTATAACTGCATCATTTACAGCTTGTAAATCTTGGACCATACGCCACTCTCCATTTGCTTTCTTAACAGGAAATAAGGGTGTGTTACATGGTGAATCAGGAGATTCCACCAGCACCCCTTCCTTAAGTAAAGCTGCTATAATAGGTTTGATTCCTACCTCTGTATCTTTTCTTAAGGGATATACTGTCTCTTTTGTGGTCTAAATGCTGACTTTGGCGTAATAGTAACTGGTCCTGCTGTACGAATAAGTCCTTCATCTGATTTTCCTGTTGACCAGAGATTTTGTGGTATATTCTGTAAGGCATTCTCTTCCTCCTTCAGTAGGAGGGCTAATCAGCTGTTCTTGATAGACTGCAAGTGTACAGCTGGGTGGGTCTGAGTTATCCAATTCAGCTTCTGCACTTGTATTCCCTGTTCTGACAGTTCTAACTCTGTCTGTTTTTCCCATCTTGTGACTTTTTCTCCTAAGTCTACCCATTTTACATTCTTGTCCTTAGTTAAGCTAACATGTGGTAATCAATTAGATTTATAAAGTGCAAAGAACTCCTGGGGCAACAAACAGCTGGCTACACTGTTCCCTTCTGTGTCCCAGTACAGATTACATAATACCAATCTGTTTGCATGATTTCTAAACAATTCTTGCTCATATTCCTTATCAGGTCTTGGTGTATTACAATAATACAGACTACAGTGCAACAAATGCTGTTTATCAATGTCAAGGGAAGGGAACTTGCTGATGGCTACGTTCATCAACTCCTCAGTCACTGCCCCTGGACCAGTCGTAACCAAGTCCTGGCTGTACCAATAAAACATTTCACCCTCCGATTGCACTGCAAAGGTATCAATTTGTCGCTGTGCTTCCATACCCTGCATAGTCGGAACTACTGCTATATCAAGTAGCTGCATAAGGTCTCTGCCCAAGAGGTTTACTGGGCATTTTGCAGATACAACAATTTTGCTTTTCTGGATCAATCCTGAAACAGGATCAGTTATCACAATACTATGGGAGAGGGGCTCCCGATACAGCTGTCCATTAGCTGCTTTCACTAATATGTAATCAGGTGACTCTGAATTCTCTGGCAGTTTGGAGGGATGTACCAGGGTCCGTGATGCCTCTAAGTCACACAAGAATCTGACTTCCCTCCCTTCTGCCAGGAGTGTAACTTCTGGTTTCGTGTCTGCTAAATAGAGCTCTAAGCTCAATAAAGCTAAATCCAATATTTCATTTTCTTCACTATCCGTGACTTCTTGCACTTCCTCTATTTCTTCTGTCACATTCTCTACTCCCTCTATTACATACTCATTTGTCCTTTCTCTGCTATCCCCTTCTAGTGATAACTGACTACCATATAGTCAGTCCTCACCCTCCTTATCCTCCATGGTTGCCTTCTTGTTTTTCTTGCAATCCCTTGCCTAGTGTCCTTCCTTACCACATTTAAAACATTCACCACTTTTCTTTTGCCCTTCAAAGTCCTCTGATCGTTGATCAGATTGTTTGTTTCCCTGGGCATTTCTCTTGCCCTTTTTCATGGACTGTACTACATAAACTTCTGCTCCATCTTCTACAGAAAATACTTGGGCTTTCTTTTTCTTTTTGCTATTAAAATGCCTTTCGGCATGCCTAGCATATTCAAGCAATGACTGTAACCTGCTTGTACGATGATCTACCATGTGTTTTGTAATAAAGCTGCTTATAGGTGCAATACTGCCTTTCAAAAATGCATTCTTTAACTGCTGCTCATATGGGGAATCGTGTGTCTGGTCTTCAGGAACCTGCATTCCGCAATGGTTATTAAAACATTCTAATAGTCTGGCATAATATCGGTCAACAGTTTCACCTTCCTGTTGGAGGCATTGATTAATGCAAGTCCAGTCTGGCCTAGGCTTCCATTTCTCAGAGATGCAGTCTGTAAGACCTTTCACTCTGTTGTCTAATTCTGCGCTGCTATGTGGGAGGGGCCTGAGCGCAATATCACGGGGATTCCAGTCGCCACTAATCATGTGCCAATCTGGTCCCACAATTTGGCTGACTACTTTTTCTACCTCTTCTCCGTTTAAATTATAACTCAGCCTCATTCCTTGCAAATCTTCTAAGAACTTTCTAAAATGAACTTTTGGATGGGGAATTCCCTCAGTGGCTTTCCGGGTGTCTTCCGGAGTCCAGGGTCTATACACTAGAATAGTTGGGTCCTGACCTTCTTGCCCTGCCTGAGGATTAGGCACTTCTATAAGTGGGCATATTTCTTCTTCACTCATAAATCATAAATTTCTACCCATTTGATATAACTCAATGTCCCCTTTTGAGTTTCCTGCCCGTGTTCGAGACCTGGTCTCGATGGGATCTCTAACAAACGGTTTCGCTTTTGTAATGTCTCTACTCACAGTGACAGTAGGATATCATGGGGGTGGACTAATTTGTTCACTTGCCTCATATTCTGGTAAGAGAGGTGGAGGAGCTGATGATATTATTAAGTTATTGTCCTCCTTATCTAAAAACATTGCTTTTGAATTATTACTCTTTTGTTCTTTCGGTTTACTTCCTCAATCCACCTGTGTGCCTGAGGAATTCCTAATCGACGTTGCTTTTTTACCCAACCTCTAGAATCTGTTTTAAGCTGTTTGACAAGTTTGACAAGTGAGGATTTTTCTAGTTTACCGTCAAATTCATACTTATTAACCCATTTTGAGAGTATTTAATATTATCAGCACGCTGTGACTGCATGTATTTCGCGTCTTCGGTTAACGGAGGATTTTGGGACCTTTTCGTACAATTATTACGCATTTTGTTCTACCCTTTTAATCGTTACGTAACACCTTATTTTTAATGTGGTACCACGGATGTTTTTATAGTCTCTTCAGAATGACTGACTACCTGCTCTGTTTCCCTGATCTATGACAAGACAGCAATCTTTCTGTCCCTGACTTAAAAATAAAGTCTTAACAGAACAAATACAAATCTAGTCCCTGATCTAAAACAGAAAAAGAAGGTAGATTCACCTTACCTGAGCCTTCTTGATTGATCACCTGGTTCGAGTAAACCCGTCCTTCAGTCGCAGATCAGAAAGTGTCTGGCCTCTTTTGTACGACAATTCAGTCGGAGGACTTTTCAAATAAGAAGAACCGATGTGGTTTCTTCCCCGTACGGTATCAAGCCACCTGGCCTGTCTGATCCGAGGCGAAGTGAAGGTTTGCTCTCCATTTTACCACTTTCCTATTTACCCCATTTTAACACCTTTAATCTGGTCAAAAAATAGAATCATACACAACACACGTAAGTAGCAGAAAAAGTGATGGATCAATTCACTTTTTGGGCTCCATGTTTGGGATGAGCTGTGCATTGTGCACCACTGCGCAGCAATGGTGAACTGCAGCAAAATGCCTCTGTCTCTGTGCAATGCCGCTTAACTTAAGACACAGCAACACATGTCATATAAACAATTCATGGCATTGCATTATCACTCTGTAATGAAAAGTATTTTAAAGTATTAGTGTCAAAGGAAAAAACTTCAAAGACCAATACACTTAAGGTTCAGTTAAGGCACTTTAATTTACTTGCAGCAAGGAGACAAAAACATGCAAATACAAGGATTTGTCTAACTACTAACAGGAAGTGTGTTCATTCTTATACTATTTTACAAGACATGGCCTTCTAAGCTGACGTAATCAAGCAAAACTTTTAGCATTGTTCTACAGCAGCTGTTACTTCAGATTTTCTGCTGACATGACTAGATTTGTGAGAAACTTTTCAGAAAAACAACCTGGCCTTGGTGACTATTAATCCGTTTACAAGCATCTATTGTACAGTGTTACTTTTCAAGGTACTTTTCTAATACAGATACAAGCAAATGCTAATTGCAGTTCATATTTTCAAGCAGGCTGTGTACTAATTATCTGTAACTTCTACAGCTGTGTATTTTCTCATGGCACAGCGGAACTTCTTGTCTAAGTTTCATACAAGTAGTATTGTTCTATTCATTATTTTCCTAATGCAAGCAGAAATCACCTGCTTCTCAATAAATTTCCAAGGCACAAGCAAGATTTTAGCTAACAGTACAAGGTCAGAAAGCAACTGCAGTTTGTACAGATTTATTTAGTATGAAATAGAGTAAATGTGTTAACCCTTTTCAAGCTCTAAATGCACTAAGCATATTGCTAATACACACATTAATACATATTTTTCTAACAATTAGATACATCTGTATTCAAACCCAGTACCATTTGGCCCAAAAAGGAATGTATCTGTGCATTAATACATGCTGCCGCAGAGTCAGTTAAGCAGCAGGTGTTTTTGAAAGACTCAGTACTAACTGTCATGCTTTAGCAATCCAGCTCACATTTGAGCACTGCTTAACATGTTTGAGCACTGTTTAGCTACATGCCAGCTTGTGTATCTTGCATGTGTATGCACTACAATACATCCATGTGTTTGCATCACCCCAGGCACTGCAATCCTGGGGTCTCAGTACTTTTTCCACACAAATATCAACCACACTACAAAATGTCAAGTCAAATATTGTGTCCTATACAATGCACATCAATATGGTAACATGCAGAACTACAACTACTGGCCCATATGCATAAACAACCTTATCTACAAGGCTATTGCAGGAATCAGCATGGACCATATCCACAAGGACATAGGTGACCTTCAACACACTTACACTACCTATTTTGGTTTTGTTAACAGTAGATCTTGCTTATTGACCATTGTGGACCTCTTGGATACTTACCCCAAAGACATGGATGAGGGATAACAGGACATAATGCCTATGTTGAGTTATCCAAGGATTTGACAACATTCCCCCATTCATGTCATAATGAAGATCTTCCATTTGAAAATTAGGCCATACAGTACTAAATGGATAGCCAACTGGATTAACAACAGAACACACACTGTCAAAGTTGGGGACTGCACCTCCACCACTAGACCACTCCCCAGTAGAATACCACAGGGATCTGTGCTGGAACCTCAACTGTTTGGAAAATACTTCCTTGTAGCATAGGAAATAGTAGATGGCCTGTGGTTTACCAAGTTTGCATATGACTGTTAACTGGATGCACTCATATAGAGTCCCCCAATGATGGTAACATATTATAGAATGGGCTGACACAGACTAATGATTTGGTGCCAAACTCATGGATGGAACCTTAATTGTCCTCTTTGTCAGAGATGTACTCCTGCTAATTATGATATACATAGCACCCTCCCCCCAAGCTCAAACACAGTGTTGTGAGACTTAGGAACACATCATTGTGCACATCATACATATGGACATCACATTCAAGACCAGGGTAGTTATACCTCAGCTGTACTCTACCCTTATCATACCAATAATGGAGTACAATGCTTACATCTGTCTGTACCTCACCAGACACCTGCAGCAATTGGAGAGAACACAGGATTGTGCCTGGGAGGATCCCAGGCCTCCAAACATGACATACATGGAAGGACTGACATACCTGTCACTGTACTTGATATCATGCAGGCTGCTGAGAGGTGACCTATGCCTACCCTGCAAAGCAGTCTCAAAGCCTGCCCTTCTGGAAATGATGGACATCTGCAATTCAAATGGGACAAGAATAATTTGCCCCAGGGTTCTCAACCTAGCCTGTGACTTAAACAGAATATGCTGGAGCGACAGATATATCTGACAAAGATTCACACTCCTTTGTAGTAGACTCGCACTTTGTGTGAAGCAGTGTTGATCAATGACCCTGTTCAAGCGCAACCTTGAGTACTGGTTGGGTGATTGTAGGGTCCCTCATGGTCAGGGCCATTTGATGCTGCTCACAAACTCACTCTGCTAAACATTACCATCCAACTGTGCTCAATAAAGGTACTTGTGTTTTTACACAGCTAGGCTTCTAAACACCCTAGTGCTATTAGGTTAGTGGCCTCATATGAACCAATGAAGCTATGTGCCTATGCAGGCCTCCCAACCTGTTGTCCCCCACATGGCCTGCTGATGTCATCTACTATAAGTGCAACTGCACTTTTGTATAACTCAGACTTGTGCTGTGTCTCTTGCATGAAGTACTAGGTTCTGTAGTCTGTGTACTTAGATAGGTGTTCTGTTCTCAATGCGGTCAGCTTGGTGTGTGTGTGTGTGTGTGTGTGTGTGTGTGTGTGTGTGTGTGTGTGTGTGTGTGTGTGTGTGAGTGAGTGCCTGGACATCAGAGCAGAAGTGTATATACTACAGTTACTTCTCCAATCACATGGATTGCCAGTATTTTGATACTTGCACATGCCTACACATCCATTTCATGCAGGCTTCCCAACCCCTTGTCTCTCACATGACCTGCTGGTGTCATCTACTATAAGTTAACCTATAGTCTTGTAAAAGTCAGACTTGTGCCATGACATTTGAGTAAAGTTCTGTGCTCTGTAGTCTGCCTTAGATAGGTAGGGGTTCTATTCTCACTGCAGTCAACTGTGTGTGTGTGTGTGTGTGTGTGTGTGTGTGTGTGTGTGTGTGTGTGCGTGTGTGTGTATGTCTGTGTGTGAGCTGTTGCTTGGCATTACAGAGAGCATTTTACAGCAGCATGTAGGACACTGTTATTACCATACTGTCCTCAACAGACACTGCTGATGTCATCTATAAAACATTGTCTGAGACACTCTAAGTTGACTTGTACCATGGCACTTGCATAACATACTGAGTTCTGTAGTCTGTACACTTAGGTAGGGTTCTATTCTCACTGCAGTCAACTGAGCATGTGTGTGTTTGCATATGTGTGTGTGTGTGTGTGTGTGTGTGTGTGTGTGTGTGTGTGTGTGTGTGTGTGTGTGTGTGTGTGTGTGTGTGTGTGTGTGTGTGTGTGTGTGTGTGAGCTGTCACTTGGCATTGCAAAGAGCATTTTACACCAGCATGTGAGACACTGTTATATTCTCCTCAACAGACACTGCCGATGTCATCATCTATATCACATTTTTGGATATGCAGTACTTCTACTAGGGCAGGGTCAGAGACTGGCCCGGAGGCCAGTCAGAAGTCACTTCTTCCTATACAATAAAAATTACAGAGACATAGCTTTTAATCTATCCACATACATGATGGCATGGTTTGTAGGGTCTGTGTTATCTTGCCAGGAAAGCCCTGTGGTGTCTTCAGCTCCTACATGTGTCTGGTGAGGTACATGTAAAAAAAGAACATTATAGGTTTGACTACAACACTGTCATACAATCCTAAGATCTCAATATGATGGTGTGACTTATGGTGTACACTAAATAGGCTTTCAATACCAGTGCGGACACTTGGTGGTCAACGTTCAGATTGCTATCTACAGTGTCTTCTCAGTGCTTACATTACTGGGTTTCTGCATAGCACGACTGTTGTCAATGCCCCGATTAACACGGAACTCCACGTTTTAGACAGACAACATTTTAAACATGTGTTTCTGCATTTCGTTTGTACAACATGTTCCTTTGTCACCATTCAGCTGTATGTGTTAGCTCCTATACTATGTCATCACCATTAGTGGACTCAATGATTGCACACAATATGCAAGAATCAGCAAACTTCGTAAGGCAAAGTCCATATACTTTAGCCTGAACTGGTGAGAAATACAGTTCAAAACAGTGACGAGCCAAGCACAGATCCCTGGGGTTTGCCAGTGGTGAAAATTCTACTGGTACAGGTTGATTCACTAAATTTCACATGATGTATTCTGTCAGTGAGCCAATTGGTTACCCATCAACCAATGTAAGATTTAATCCACAGCTTGGGGGATTTCCTAATGTTACCTGATTGCGTGGTTGTGTCAAAACCCTAGATGAGATCACAGTAGACAGTATGCATTGTCTTATATTCATGCAGGCCTATCACATGGAATCAATGGGCTGTGACAACATCACAGATCACCTGTGGCATGACTTAGCACATATGTCTTCCTGATACTGTTGAATACACAGTTCAACACACCCTCCACATGGCCTAAGGTCCCATGTAAGGATGTACATAAGCATGCATCCACCTGAGTTGGGGGAGCAGCACCTGATACATGCATGTTTAGCGACATCATGACTCTCCTCAACTGTGAGGTAGACCGCATGTCATCATGGACTTTTTCTACATATACACTAGCAATATAGCAGGTGTGTGCAACAGACCTGTGTGAGTTGTTAATACTACATCAGCTCATTTGTATCTAATAGATGTTCTGAAAGAGGTCATTGAGAGCATGCATGATAACAACAGTATCATCTTGTGGAACTTGAACAGATCAAGTCATCTGATACAAATCCACACTGAGGTATTCAATCAACACTGTCATATGTGGCCATAAACAACTATATCATCAAATGGGTAGACCAATGTATAACATACATGGCATCTCACTATGTTGAAATGTATGATGTGATATTATCTCAGGTCCAGTGATCAGGTTGGTACTTCAGGGGTGTCTTCTAGGCCCTCTCCTGCCCAGTAGTTAAGTGATGACTTCACAGATGACATACATATGATGTGTCCAAACAGCTGCCTGAAGGACCACAGGTTGTGGGCAAACATTGACTCCAAATGTGATATTACTATAATACAGGTAGTATTAACATATATCAAAGACTGCTTCCACAGCCATGACAACATCTGCACTGACAAGAAACATGAAGGGATTTGTTGAATCAGGAAACACAAGTATAATGTGGACATGACACCCTATAATCACACCAATAGATATGTGACCTGTGTCCTGGGGTAGAGTATAAGTGGTACATCCACCAGCATGTGGTCACAGTGCTGGCAACTCCCTTGAATGTAACACAACTACTGAGTATGTCAAGGACATGCACATCAGAGGACATAACTTCATGGTTCCCAGCCTTTGTCACACCAATAACTGTGTACAATGCACCCTTCTTCATGTAACTCCCTACACATCTTCCAGTGATGTGTAACTGAAGTGTACCATGTCTGTCACAGTGTACTGTCACATAGGTTACTGGCAATACCTAGGTATTCTTTCTGTGGTATATACATGATTGTCTGATGGTGGAGAAAACCAATCAAGTTGTTATACCAGATGCATGTGTGCTACCGCTTCTGCTTATGCACACACTGCATAGATAGGTGTTTGACAATATTAAGGGCATGTATCTCTTCTATAACAGTGTGGATTTTGCCATACACACACACACACACACACACACACACACACACACACACACACACACACACACACACACATATATATATATATGTGTGTGTGTGTGTGTGTGTGTGTGTGTGTGTATATATATATATATATATATATATATATATATATATATATATATATATGCATATATACATATATATATATATATATATATATATATATGCTACATAACCTTGAAAGCCTAAACTCCTGAGACCAAAATCCTGAAAGTTCAAAATCCTGAAAACTCAAAATCCTGAAAACACACAGGATACCAAAACTTACTATATTCCAGCACAAGTTGCCATGCACACAAGGCAGCTAGCTTCTATGGCCCATACTGTCGTATACAGGTATAGCAGTGTATAACAGTTTCCCTCCTAACACATCCGGAAGATGTTACAGTGTCAGGACAGTGTGCATGGTTATCCTCATAGAGTGTGGATGTATCATAATAGTTGTTCAAGCATGTGAGTGCAGACTCATCTCTTATCACTCTATATCACATATGTTATGTCAGAGGCAGAGGAGGATTAGTGATGGTATTATTCTGATATTGTCCATGATTGTGGTTGGTTCTTGTGATGTTTTCCATGATCCTTTACCTGTAGCCACCTTGCTGGAGACCTTTGCTGAGAGTACACACATATTCAGGTGTATCAGTTTGTACAGCTTCACAATATGCACCCTACCCCAATTGTATGTCAGATCCCTGATAGATGTCCAATGCATTATTCATGTAAGGATGTTTATCTCACACAAATATCTTCCCCATTGTTAAGTTACCTTGTGTGACAGCCACAGAATGCACATTTTTAATGTTCAGTCCATCCTGTACCATATAGATATGTTCTTGGTGTCGCTGCAACAACCTTCTTCCATTGACATGCCGCCGTCTGCTGTACATGAGGAAGTTTAACCTGTCCTCTTTCCCTGTGTTCATTCCTATAATTCATGTGTTTGTCCCTATTCAATACACACACTTCCCCCGAGTGATCATTTTATATTACATGGCAGTCTCATGTCCTGTTACCAATCATTAACACAGCTTCAGTACAGAATGCCAGGAATAGGATATCACAATACTCTGCACTGTAGGGACACTGTCCTGCACTATGTTTGGACCATATGCTTCCATTCATACCTCTGAACTGTTCAGATATTCTCAGGATGTCCAGATGTTTTCCTTGTCAAATTTGTGGCTTTCTGCCATATCACTGGGATGGGCTATGCACAGGTGTGACTCAGTATTACATACATTTGAAGGCATAGCTCTCACCTGTGCAGAATGTACAGAGTTTGTCTCATAGGTGGGATCTTTTCCTCATTACAGTTTTCTGGCGAATCATTGGCTTGTCATTGCAGGAATGAAGTCAGAAACCGATGACTAACATTTGAGTTTCAAACTTCATGCTCTTCAGGAAGTTCATGCTAATGTACAACCTATTTTTTCTATCAACTTTCTAAGTTTAGAATCACAATATTAAATATCTGCAGGTATTTTTGGTCTGTTTTATTAGCTGATGAAAATATAAGAGGTCTTGTTGGTGATCAGCTAAAGTTTTATTTCAAGAATCACACATTATGTATGTCTCTTCAGGAAGTTCATGCTAAATTGCTAATGTACAACATATTTATTCTATCGACTTTCTAAGTTTGGAATCACAAGATTAAATATATTTCCATATTTTGGTCTATTTTATTAGCTGATGCAAAAATAAAAGGTCTTGTTTGTAATCAACCAAAGTTTTATTTCAAGAATGACAAATCACTTAAATGGCAATTGTGTTATCAACGGAAAAAGAATATTAAAAAACTTGAAGAAGGCAAATTGCAACTATGCTACTGAGTGGTTCTCCTGTCAAACGCAAAGAAGAGATAGGTAAAACCAAACAGGAGTACCAGCCACGGGAATCGTTAAGAAAACAATGATGAATTCCAAGTTAAAACCAAGAAACTTTTATTGCACCAAAGAAAAAGATAAGCGCTTTCGCGTGGGACACCCCACGCTTCTTCAGACAACATTATACAACACATATTTTCCTTAAATATAAAAATACGCGGGAAGAAAGCCTTCTGATAACAATTAATTAAGCAATTAAACGATCTAAGCAGAATCAATTGTAAAAGGCACAGTGTAAGGTTCACTAAAAATGCTGCAATATCAACAATGTATGCTTCCAATGTGCTACTTAGCACAATCAACTGTTTTAAAAAATAAATACATTATAGTAACATACATAACCTACTGAATCAACTGAAAAGCATATAAATAATATTATACTAATATTAATTACATTAATATTGTTTGAACAATATATGTATTTTCTTAGTATAATTAAAAGCATTTATAAAAACTATAATGTGGATCAATGAATTCAACAATTTTATGTTATATTATAATAAATACTAACCGTCCTAATGCATTAATAAAAAGTTCAATAAATAATCAATACAAGACTCTAACTAAAGTTTAATTATATCTAGAAAAGTACATACATTTACATGAAAACTGTATGTACATATGAAAAAACATATGAGTGCAAAAATGAAATTGTTATTTTTCAAGTAATGGTTTTATGGATATGAAATAGTTCAGTCCTGGAAGTATGTGTGCACTGAACTTAAAAATCCATTTCAATTCTGCAACTGCTAATTCATTATTCAAATCACCTCCTCTTATGTTGTCCTTTAATATCTGTAGAACTCTAAAACAAAAACTATGTGAGGGATGTTCCAACACATGTTTAGCTAATGCATTGGTTTCTACACCCCTACGCATATCATAAAGATGGTTATATATATTTTTCATATGTACATACAGTTTTCATGTAAATGTATGTATTTTTCTAGATATAATTAAACTTTAGTTAGAGTCTTGTATTAATTATTTATTGAACTTTTTATTAATGCATTAGGATGGTTAGTATTTATTATAATATAACATAAAATTGTTGAATTCATTGATCCACATTATAGTTTTTATAAATGCTTTTAATTATACTAAGAAAATACATATATTGTTCAAACAATATTAATGTAATTAATTGTAGTATATTATTATTTATATGCGTTTCAGTTGATTCAGCAGGTTATGTATATTACTATAATGTATTTATTTTTTAAAACAGTTGATTGTGCTAAGTAGCACATTGGAAGCATACATTGTTGATATTGCAGCGTTTTTAGTGAACCTTACACTGTGCCTTTTACAATTGATTCTGCTTAGATCATTTAATTGCTTAATTAATTGTTATCAGAAGGCTTTCTTCCTGCATATTTTTATATTTAAGGAAGATATGTGTTGTATAATGTTGTCTGAAGAAGCGTGGGGTGTCCCACGCGAAAGCGCTTATCTTTTTCTTTGGTGCAATAAAAGTTTCTTGGTTTTAACTTGGAATTCATCATTGTTTTCTCAACGATTCCCGTGGCTGGTACTCCTGTTTGGTTTTACCTAATATTAAAAAACTGCAATACTTGCAACTTCATTTCACCACTGAATTATTTTGTTCACCCCAATACCAGTATACAATATTCGCCTAAGTTATATGTTGCTTGTGGGAGCATTGATTTACTTTATTTGGCATTTTGTACAGTCTGTTCCTGCTTCTAAAACAAATAGGTAATTGAAGGAACTTATCCTCGAACATTCAGATGATATACGCAAAGGTAAAACTACTAATGCCCTCACGAAACATGTCAGTTTATGTGCGAATACAGATGTATTTAAGTTTATGGTGGTACAACTTACAGTATGTATAAAAATGTGAGAGGAGGTGATTTTGTTAATACAACTGAATTTGCTGAAATAAAATGGATAATCATGATGCAGGCTGACATGCATTCAGGTTTAAATGATGTGCCTTTAAAACCGTCACTCAAGTCATGTGACCTTTTTTATTGGTTAACTGTGTTTTAAATATGCTGTTTGAATTGTGTCTTGTATATTGGTCTGATGAGGTGCCCTTGGTGTGAAAGCACTTTCTACATATTAATGTTTTATTGTTTTAGCTGTGTTGATCGCTCTTTCTTATTTTGGGATTTACTGTTTTTGTGACGGGTGTGCCTTTATCCATGCTGCTACTTTCTTCATATTCCTTTTTTGGGCCTTTGTTCCCCCCATTATGTATGTCTCTGTCCCCATATCTTGTTCAAAGGGGATGACATGTGTGTTTGAGTTTCATTCTACCACATGTCTATAGACATGTCCGTATTTCTGGTTAAATGTCCCTGCATTATGTTGGCTTTTGTGGAGATTTTTTTTATTTTTTATTTATCATTTTGTTGACCGGGAAAGTCCGACTAGGGCAGAGCCTATTTTCAGCAGAGGCCCGAGGAGAAATGCTCCAGATGCATGTCTTTGGATTGTGGGAGGAAACTAGAGTACCCGGAGGAAACCCACACGGACGCAGAGAGAACATGCAAGCTCCGCAGAAAAGGCACCCCAACAGAGAATTGAACCAGAGGAAGTTTTGCTGTGAGGTGACAGTGTTAACCGCTGCACCACTGCACCACTCAAATATGTTGAACTAACAGATTCACAGCTATCTATGAAGTTCTGTGGGTCACTGTGGCATTCTGCTCAAATCTGCAGACCATAGGTGCTCTGTTTTACAAGGAATTTATATCTGTGGTCACTTACATGACTTTCTGGATAGCAACACTGTTGCAAGCCTCGAAACCTAGCTTAGGCATGTTGTGCCTCATTAATACGCATTGCACACTGCCACACACCACATACCTTCACACTAACATGTAAACTCCGTGTAGGTCCTGCACAAAGCCTACACATAGTTTATTGAATCCTGGGATCAATCTTTTTCATGGGGGATTGCCTCATCTAGCACCATGTAGAGGGCTTGACCACTTATACTCTTTAATAGTAGGTACTAACTCCATAGGGAGGAAAAAAACTGTAGTGCACAGCCAGCTAGCACAAGGAGGGTAAAGGAGGGTGGCCTAAAGGTTAAGGTGTTTGCCTTACAAACACAAGGTGCAGGGTTTGAGTCTCACAAGGGATAATTGGCTAGGCTTAAAATGGCTCACAAGGGCAGTTAGCTTAGCACTAACCTATGAACAATATAAATCAATGTGGTTTAGGAAAATCTTGATTAAAAAAAAATCACACACATAGAAAAAGAAACACACAAAAACGGTATTCATTGGAATGTAGGATAACAATAATAATGTAAACCACATTGCTACTTGATTTCCATTATTAGTAGCAAATTATCATATTCTTCACCCATTGGTATTATATAATGTCTATATTCCCTTAACAATATTTCTGGTCCATGCTGTGTAACATGCTTTGACAAGGCATTTGAAATATTTTTGTTTTTAATAACATCATATGTTCTTTTATATGCCTTCTACAACTGCTAATAATTTTTCCAAGATAAAAAATAAAGACACTTACAAATGCCTAATAAATCAGTTGTTTTATAGCATAGGTAGAAAAAAATCCCTGAAAGTGTACTTTCAGCTTGTTGCTGGACATTAATGTGTTTGTACCATTGACAACTTCCATGCTGATGTATACATATCAATGCACATATTTTTTTCTTCTAGATATAGTTCCAGATGACTTGGTACCACCTCTTAGGTCGAAGAATGGCCCATTAACTACATTTCTGCTTGTTCATACCTCTTAAACTACCCTTCCTTTCTTTATTGATGTCTGTTATTTTCTCCTCAGATCTACACAAGGAAGGGATTCTGCCAAGTTGGAGCGATCAAGTCAATAAACTATGATCAATTGAGATCGCTGACTTAGGTGTAAGTCTCTTGGGGAGTTAACTGTTTTGTGAGCTAGCTAGGCAGCAAGACCCAAACAGTTCAAGAATTCATACTGAAGAAGGGGAAGTTAGGAGTGGTGTACTAAATAACCATTAGACATCAACTGAATTTCATTGTAATTAACAATACTGCAGTGACTGCAATGAAAATGTTTTCTCTGTAGCCAACAAATGTGACATGGGAGTTGTGCATGATATATAATAGAAAAGTTGTAAAAGTGGTCACATTTGTGACAATGTAGTGTGACTTCAATGCAGATTAGACAAATATGCAAGGATAAAACAAGTAAAAACCAACGGCAGGGCTACATAACCTGGTTAAGATACTGTCAGTAGAATGGAAAGATCTAGATTCTGTAGCATATAATCTGAAGGTGAATAGTCATGTCAGAATGCAGAAAGAAGGGCTGGAGGTGGGACTACCCAAGGGGGAGGAGCAAGAAGGGCTGGAGGTGGGACTACCCAAGGGGGAGGAGCACATCTTACCTTAGGAGTAGTGAAGAACAGTGATCCAAGCTGTTCAGTTGTGAGCGCCATGGCATTCTCAGTGAGGTATTTTAAATTATGGGTTTAGTGTTTTGCTGGCTTTGTTTTTTCATAAATATAGGTGAATTTTCTCACTGCAGATGTTTAGTCATGAACTAAAGGTTCAATCCAAAGGAAGCTAATGCTTTATTTAAAGTAGCAGCTGACAGAAAAAAAGCTTATAGACATAAACCTCAGGATAAACATTTCTTTCATTCACTGTCTTTCTCAGCTCCTGAGATCAGTGCATAAACTGCTGATTCATTTGCCCTGCTACATTTTTCCACTTGTTATACCATAGCTGAAGGGAAAGCACACAGAATTCACTAATTGGAGTTCTCCTGGGGCAGATAAGCTGGCAAGGTTGAATTTCTCTTCCAGTACTTCAGTTTCAGGGACTTCTGTTTCCTTCCAAAACTCATATACTATCAGAACCAATCTTAGCACAAAAATATTGATGGAGGAAAGAGGTACAACAGCCTTGTAATGCTGCTAATATGGAGAGTGTGGTGAAGAACGCTGAATCAGGAAAGGAGGCTGATTCTTCTCTAAGTTCATCACAATCATTAAGTTTTGTTTCTAAATGTATTTACTATATATATATATATATATATATATATATATATATATATATATATATATATATATATATCTTATACAAAAAATACCAAACGAGTGCAGTGGGAAGCTATCTCTTTAGAACAAGTGCATACTTTCTGGCCAGTATTGTGCTAATAAGTACTCGCCTATGTTCAAAAGGCTAAGAATTGTTGAGGCCTGGCATTAGGAAGGAGATAGTGAGGAAAAACAACATTCACTAGGGATACTACCTAACAGAAAAGAATAAATGGCTATATTTTACTGCTTTCAACAATAAGTACTTGATTTAACTGGCACCTATATCATTTACCAAGTACAGAACTTGGCATGCTGGCTATAGTAACCAGTTATTGAAAGACTGCTACTTCACTTATCAACTATGGACAAAAAGCATCAAAGTTAGAAGTACCGACACTGCAGATGCTTGGCATGCATGGTACAATATCGTTCTGAGCAAAAATAAGAGTAGTTCTCATGAAGTCTATGTTCTAACTGGGATGAAAGCGCATGAATTACATATTGTGCTAAACATTTTTATTGTGTGGATTGCTGTGGTCAATACATATCTTTGTGTGGATGCATCCATTGGTGTTTTTTTTTTTTTTTGGACTGATCTACCAGTTTGTTTGGATTCCTTTTTTTATGTTAATACTCTGGGAGTGCCCACAGTGAGAAATAAATATAAACTCATCAACCTCAATACAAAACTCAGAAACATCCTTATGGGATTTTATTTGTTTAGTTATTTATATTTTTTACTATGGTAGTGGACTGGTCAGTGCTGACCAATTTCAGACTCAGCCCAGAAAACTTAAATGAAACTCTCACTGTGAATATAGTGCAAAGTTGGGTCTTTCTGTGAACTGCTCATCTCAAGTAGTTTCAGTTATCATAGATGAAACTCAAGCATATAACAGGCAACTACCTGTTCCACTGATATTAGCATCCTCCAGAATTTGTAACCACTACAACACAAACTATGCTACCTTACAGTCATTTCATAATAGATTGCTTATATTATGCACAAACTACAAGAGGTTTCTCAAAATGTTTCTACATGGTCTCTGAGCATTTAAAGTATATAGTCACAAGTTTTTACTTACCTTTTGCATCATAGCTTTTGGTGCATCTAGCTCATTAATACATCTCACCCATCATCAATGGAAATATATCTTCTGTCGACCTGCAAAAATGTAATTTTCCATTATACAGGGTCACATTCATTAAAGCCTGTGGACTTATTACCATGCTATCCCACAGTGATGTCACCAAGGGCTAAAGCAAAATTATGTGTATGTGTTTTAATAGAAAGCTTACAAAGCTTTTTTCTTAAGACACACCCCACATAAAATAGGTTTTATACCTGGAAGTATGCTATCAAGTGTCATAAGGTATGCAATGCACATGACATTTCACTTTAAAGTTCATCATTTTGAGATAAATAAGCTATTACAAGGATGGCTCATCTTTCTTTTTCATTCCAAACCTTAGGCAATTTATAGCAAGGGGTTCAGCAATCTGATTTAAAATTTAGGGTTCTAGATAAAGATCTCAAAAAAAAAAACTTCAACTTAAGACAACAGAGTTGAAAAACAGACCTATGCAATATAATTTAAGATTTATAGGAATTCTGGAACATTAGAACTTCTCATAACAAAACTGAAACCTCAGTCTTAAAATTAATAGCTGAACTAATGAGAAATGATTTTGCAGGAATGCAGCAGTAACACCAACTAGATATGACCAATTGACTGCAGCTGAACATGTACAAAGCTGTACACGTCTGTACATGCCACACTGAGAGATTATAATTGTCCAACCCATGACCCCATTGGGATATACAGTGGTGATTGCTTGACCTTTGTGAGAAGGGTGAGAAATCTTGGTGCAGTTTTCAATGGCTGACTCACAGGGGCCAGGTGTTGTACATTGTGAAGACTTCTAACTTTCGCCTTCAGAACCTCTTTCTTACTGTGCATCTTCTTCTTCCTAATAATCTTCCAGTGGAGGTGGTGATATTCACACATACCTTGCTTTAACAGCTTGATTATTATAGTTGCCTTTACCTGGGGCATTTGCTTTATTAGGTCAGGATCATTTGCAGGTAGTTTAGAATCTTGCAGTATAGTTACTTAAGTATTTCTCATTACCTTCAAACTACTCACATTCTCCAGTACGTACACAGATGGTATGTATATTCGGGTCCGCTTCACATGGTCGAAATTTCGTAACGTCGAAGACCATATGGCTGAGACCATATGATTGACATTTGAAATGTCGACCATGCGGAACTGGCATCTCCAAACAGTGCAGAATGGAAAGATTTCCATCGTCTGCACTGTAGTGCAATCTCAGAGTTGGTATATTTAAGTTCTGGGGAGTGTGGGGAGCGGTGCCCCCCATAAGGGGTGCAGGGGGCATAGCCCCCCTGCTTGCAGCATAAAAAGGTAAGATTTTGTTGTGGGTTTTTTTTTTTTTTTTTTTTTTATGGTCGACATTTCAAATGTCGATTATTTATCTCAGCCATATGGTTTTCGACATTCTGAAATGTTGGCCATGTCAAGTAGACCCTTATATTCACATATCCCCTTCAAAATCCTACTGTTTGTTAATTTATCCCTGCATGACTTAGGTTCCCCCCATACCTCAGTGGGATCTTGATCCCCTGCTGCTCAGCTAGGTCTCTATGCTCTTCCTCTTATTGGAAGTCCTCAGGGCATGTCTTGAGTCTTGGGAGAGTATGGGTTTTTTACCATCAAGCCCCTCAACTCTGGACTCTCTTCCCCTAGTAATTGAGGGAATCCCCCACACACTCTATCCATATTTGAAAGGTACCTCTCAATCCACATGTATGACCTTGCATTTAATCATTTAAATTTTATGCATGTCTTAGTTTAATTTATTGAAGTTTTATATTGTACTTTTTATAATCTGCTTATTCTCCTTTACCATCATATTGTGATTTGTTTTACTTAAGTCATAATCAGTTTTATCTTTTTATGATTTTATATAGAAGTTTAGCTATACAAGCACCTTCCATTATTAGTTCTCCAAAGCATGTTTTCCAGTTTTGATGTCTACTTTTAATTTTTGGATTTATTAAAGTTTATTTGACTTCTATGCTGTTCTAATGCTATGATTATTTTCTTGTTCTTATAGTTATGGTCCTTCTGATACAAGCAATTAAATGCATTTAAATTTTAATTTAAACTTGACTTTTGATTTTTGAAAACTTGAAAACCTGGGTCTAGCATAATGCTCATGGCCAAGTTTACTTCTCCGGAATAAAAAAATCAAGTTCTGCAAACAGCTGTTAAGGAGAACAACATTCTTTAATAAAGCCAATATCTCACTTTTTCTATATATACCCTTTATGATTTCACTCAAAATTAAGTATTTTGGCCCAGTAAGAAAAATCTTGTGGAAATAAGAAATATGTTCATTATTTTTTGTAACTCAGATAGATGTTAAGTATAAGGATTTACAATTTACTTTTAATACATTTGCAGAATCTAAGCAAGATTTAAGGGCTCTTATTGTTCTTAAAACTACTTAGAATGCCTTGCCATTCAAGCATGTGGATTTCCTATTTGTTTTCACCATTTAGTATTAGAGGATTTTATTTTATTTTAAGACCATAGTTATAAACATTGTACGCCTTGGAGTAAGATTGGTACACTACAGAATGGCATTTCAAAGCCTTCTCCAGTTCATATACAATAGTACAAAATGGGATAACATACACAATAGGGTAAGACCCTGTACTCAGTCTTACCCCATTGTGTAGCCATAGTATTTTGTGCAAGGATATGAATGCAAATGAGCCTCCTTTGTATTGTACATGATTCAAAGGCATTACACTAACAGGGTATGGGCTGGACCAGCTATATCAGTTATAGAACCAGAGCCATGTATCTACCATTGGTGTATTGCCTCTGACTGCAGTGACTCCCTTTTCTTGCTGATTTGTTACTTAGCTACAGAGCCATAACTTAGGTGGGGTGAAGTGAGTGGCTGTCCAGAGTGCAAGCTGTTAGGGCGCACAATTAGCAGGTACCGATAGTGCAGGAGTGCAGTACCAGCACTGTTACTGCATTTGTGGTTGTGGCTGAACTGTTGAAATGTTTGGAGTGTGTGGTATAACTGTAGCAAGATGTTTAGTACAGTTATAGAAAGCAGCTTGCTACAGTTTCAGAACAGAAGAGCTTGTGTTGGTCTTCAGTTTTTTATTTTTTTATTTTTTGCTCACTGGTAGAATTGCATAGGATGCCCTATGTTTTTGCAACCTATCAGAGATGAGAAGTGTATTAAGGTTAAATTGTAAAAAAAAAAAAAAAAAAAAAAAAAACTCCTTTGCATGGTTAAGAAAATCATTCTGGCAACAAAGGTTTCTGTGGTGCAGACAAACCTGCTACCACAAGTATATATGCTCCTGACCACACATAGTGTTCTTCTCCAGTTCCAGCCAATGGCAGCTGTCAGAGCACTGGATTCCTTCATTATCATACTATGGGTGGTAATGATGACCCTAGCTCCGCTGTCAAGCCCAACAAATGGCAGTTCCTCATAAGTTGCAGTTAGGCATGATGCCAGAGCACAGCGCAGCAGGGAACAGAGAGCTAATAAGGTATGTGTCTGACAACTGACACATACCGTATCAACCCTCTGTTCCTGCTGTACTGTTTTGCACTTCAATAACAGAAGTGCAGCACAGTAATCATGAATGTCTATAGCATGGAAGGATGGAAGGACGCAGTACATATCCTGAACTATGCAAACCTGTCCATCATTCATAAATACAATCATCTCTTTGTATAGCAGTATTCAGAGCAGTGATCTGTGTCTATGCAAAATGCATGCACAAATTCTTATCACTATGAGTTATATGGTCCTTTTTATTATAACTTAATTATCAGCATAGTGGTGAGAGGAAAAAAGGGGGGGGGGTGCCATGTATCTTGAAATGGTTTGTTTCTTAAACTTAGGAGGAAATACAGTTGTTCACATTACTGGATTAAGTCACAAAATTGTGGAACTCAGGAAAATAGGAACAATATTTGGAAAGCGGTCACAAGGACTGTTACCAGGTTTGTTGCTTTGGTCATATATACTTTTTTCCATCAGACTGCAAATGGTAGAGCAAGCCCAAGAGAATCTGGTACAATATTATTTGGAGGCAACATCTTCCAGAATTTCCTGGTGTCAGCTCACCACAGGTAAACAATACACAAGCTGTAAACTCCCATATCCTGAAACTTATATACTTTCACAATATCTGGTAAACTTTTGCCACAGGCATAAATTACACCCTTCTCAGATTTTTTTTTCAAATGAATTCATTAACAAGACTTTCCATATGACAAGATGTTATAATGGAAACAGTCAACATTTTTCAATTATTCTAAAACTTGGAAATTATTCGGAACAAAAGATATGGGAAAATAAACTCAATTTATTTGACCTCATAGTTTCCCCTTCAGTTAAATTGTCTAGGATTGAATAACATTTTCTAAACATTTTTGAGCTCAGTAATGATGTATTAAACATAATTAGTTTAGGTTTGTCATTTAACCCCTAAATCTATTGTCAATAATTTCCTACACAAAAGAATTGAGTTGATTCCTAAATTTTCTAACAACAATTGTACATTGTTTTTAAATAAGAGGTTTCTATTTTACTTGTAAATTGTACATAGAAAAAACATTTAAACAAATTATGTCATAATGGAATTATGAACTGGTAGCTAAAATTATTTTATAGATTTCTTACTCTATTTGAAGTCCTTTGTTAGACTTATTAAATCATCAAGAAATCAAATAAGTCAGCAGAAAATCTACCATGGAATTTGCTGAGATGCTTATATTATTTAATTCAGCCTCAAATGTTATTATCAGTGTAGCCAGAAAGTTAACTACTGTGACTGATTACATGTATAGTGGGTTGTTTTAAGGCACACAGCTGGTCTGTCTTGCCTGTTTAATCATGCATCATAAAATAAATGTCTATTATCTTATGAGATTTGGATATTAGGATTAGTTTTCAATACTTTTCTTACTAACATCAATTTTAATCTCAATATCTGTTGCAATGAAACATCTGTTTTTCAAAGTATTTCTATGACTTGATATCAGATCATTTTCTACTAGACAAATGGTAGTTGCTATTTTAAGAAGATATATACTTTGAATGTTATAACATAATGGGTCTGGTTAATTAACAGCTATACTATGTTCTGCTATTGTCAGTACAATAGCTCACTATTTATTACTCAGTAAATGACTTTAGATGTTGTGTAGAGCCTCAAGAAAAGGAAAGGGCAGAAGATGCTAATGACAGCATCTTCTTCTTCTTTTGGCTCTTCCCGGTTAGGGGTCGCCACAGCAGATCGCCTGTTTACTCATGATTGGCAGTGAAGTTTTACAATGCCGAGTTACCAGCCCAGCACCCAACCTTCTACAGAAGGCACACACATGCACGCACTCACGCCCAGGGCCAATTTAGAGTGTCCAATCCACCTACAGCATGTCTTTGGGATGTGGGAGGAAACTGGAGCACCCAGAGGAAACCCACGTGACCACAGGGATGACATGCAGAATGCTAACAGCATAAACAGCTGAATTACATATTGATTAATTAATCCAACATGGTGAAGCTATAAAGCAATTGTGTAGACTCAGTCTCACTTTTGCCTTGAATTCTAAAACCCTTTGGAATACAGGCATAATTACACTTCGAACAAAATGTTAGGGACTACTGCTGCTATCAGTATGCTGTATGAACAACGGGCTTTAAGTTAGGGTGCTGCTGCTGTCAGACCTCAAGTAAGAAGAAAAAGGGTGTTTAGACCCCATTTGACTTATCATGAACTGCATGACACAGAAATGGGAGAGGGTCACAGGGTGGACAGGGAAAAAGTAAAAGAACAATGCAACCTCTTCATCCACACCTCAGACCCCAGGGAAATCATGGAAAACCCATCCCAGTGGAAGCAAAGGTAAGTGCATCGTTATGTATACTAACTGCTGGTGCTTTTCAGAGACCCACAGGGGATATATTAGGGGTGTCACAGGCATCACTCTCTAGAATACATGTTATTAAATGCAATGCTACAACATGGAAGGTATCATATCTGTTTCCCACATACCCCACAGGAGAGAGCAACAATTATGTAGGAATTTTATGCAATAGCACACTTCCCTGAAGAGTTGGGGGCCATAGTTTGCACACATATAGAAATAAAAAACCCACCTGATGAACAGGGAAGGAGGCATATCAATAGAAAAAGATACCACTCTGTAAACTGTCTGGTTGTCTGTAATTTCCAAGGAATCATGTACAATGACTGTGCAGGTAACCCAGGCAGTTTTTATGAGTCACACATATGGCAGACGTGAGAGCTGTACATATGGTTTGCCAGGGTTGACTGAGCAAAGATACAATGAAGCCCATGCACAAACTTGGAAATCATAGAACATGTGTTGGATTGCTCAACAGAAAGTTCCAGTGTCTAGACACATCTGGAGGTGCCCTGTGGTATGAACCAGGCATCTCTGCAGAAATACTCACAGTCTGTGCTGTGTTACACAATGTTATTCTCAAGAAACAGCTGCAAAAAGGACAACAAGCTGCAGGGTAATAGTTTCAAGCACCACAGGAAGGGCCAGCAGCATCAGATACAGAGAAGGAGTTTGAGAGAGAACCACCAGCTGCAGATGGTGCTGGCAGGTGGAGGTGTGCACAGTATGCCCTGGCTCCGACTAAGAGGCAAAGGATAGCACACACACTCACTACCTATGTCAAATCCTAACCCCCCCCCCCCACATAGAAATATGAAAACTGTTGCCTGCCAAACTCCACAACCTTTAATTAACCATGTAATAGCTGTTTTCTGATAGCATCAGGCAGGGACATCCCCCAAGGACACAGCTTGTACCTGCAGTAATGACAAAGGTAAATGTGGAACCTATATGGAAAATATGTTATATAACTGAATACTCTCATTTATTTAGTTTTTATTTATCCTTTGTTGACCCTGTTTATCTCACTAGGCTAGTAGCCTCTTTTCAGGAGAGACCCAAGATGGTATTTATACTACTAGGGTAAATGTGGCCAGGGCATCAAGGAACTTCCCCAACTTGTCATTGTGAGTGGGAACCATTTTGGAGGAGCACTTCCAGTTTCCATTCCAGGTGCAGAGGTGGTCCTGAGGAACAGGGAGGCAGACGGAGAGAGAAGGAGATGATGGAGTGGTGAAAGAAATGGAGAAGAAAGCAAATATCGAGACCGGATTATGTGTGCAGGACTCTGAGGAAATGTTTCAAAGAAATCTGTTTGATAGAGTTGAGTCAACAAATGATGGCTGCATAATTACAGCCCTCCAGTCAGGAGGGTTGCTGGATGATTTACATAAAGAAATGGTGGTGCAGTGTGAGCCAGAAAATGAATGCGGTGTTTTCTCGGGAGACATTGTGGAGAAAATTCAAAAGGAGGATGCAGAGACAATCCTGAAGAATAGTGGTAAGATGGAAAAGAAAACATATGGAGAGAAAGTAAAAGAAGGCAAAAGAAAATGAAAAATGGAAGTAAGTGGTAAGGATTCAAAGTAAACAAAACAAAGAAATGGACAGGTATGACGTGTGGGATAATTTAATAGTTCCTTTGGGTGTAAAAGCACAAGAGGTAAAAGCATGTATTCCTATTAACAAAAACACATTTTTTATGTTATATTTGAGACTGTTTTTTCAATGGAACATTTTCTTGGAGAATATTAAAAAAAGAAATACTGTAACACATGGAATGAAAAGCATTTAACAGGGAAACAAAAAGAAAATTCACGTAGAATTTCAAACAGAGGTAGAAAGAGAGAAGTTGTTAGGACATTTGAAAACTTTATGTAAAGAAGTGCTACACATTGCAAACGTTTATGACAAGAAAGGTTTATGGACTGGTTGCTGAGATTGTGATATTGTATTAAAATAGAAAGAGACAAAAGTATACATGTACCAAGCATGATAAATACGGAGGGGGAGTAGGGGTGTCATAAAATACTACTAAAAGGAAAATAAATAACTGTACTGGTAAAACACAGAAAAAGAAAATGTAAAGGGATAAGCACAAAAGAAAAAAGAAAGGAAAAGGCTGAACAAAAGAATATATACAACTGATTGGGGGTTGGTTTAATGATCACGGTATTTAACTCACAGGCACAAGGCACGGGTTTTGATTCTCACCTTTTGGAGGGAAGTTGGCTAGGCTTTGAATCACCCATTAAGAAAGCTAGCCTAGTAATTAGCTATGAACTTATAAAACCATTAATCTAAGGAAAAGGGAAAACAAACATTTTAGAGTGAGTCTGTAAATGTAAATAGTATTAAGAATATAGTAAGGAGAACAGGAATTTTGGAGTGGTGTAATGCATGTGATGTAGATGTAGTTATATTAGAAGACTCAAGATTTTTAACAAATGAAGAAAGATTGCAAACAGAGAAACTATAGGGAGAAAAGATAATCTGGAATTGGGAAATGACAGATAGTCTGAAATAGCTGTATTCTGTAGAAACACAGTAAAGATAATAGATATAACTTTAGCTAAAATGGGAAGATTAACTGTTGTAGATTTAAAATGGAAAGAACACGTATACAGAATTATAACATCATATACTTATACTAATTGTAAAGAAAGGGAAGCTTATTTCATTAGAATTTAGACCACAGTAGACTCCTTTTTATCCAGTCCCGCTTTAACTGGCCGTAGCAACAGACAGAGAAGAACAACACTTCCACGTCCTCTGTGTCCTTTCTTGCAAGTTCATTTTTGTTTCAATATTTTAATATTATAAGAGTAAAACAATAAGCCAAGATGTCCTGAAGTGCAAGGTTGATAAGAGTAACTTATTATAAAGTTTTTTTTTCCTGATTAACCAGACATTCGTTTATCCAGCCTAAGGTCCGGTCCCAGCGAGACCAGATAAGAGGGAATGTACTGAATGTAGTATAAATATGTATATTCTTAGTATCATAGAATCATAGGAGGTTACTAGGCTAATGGCTCCAGGGCCCTTACAACCCTAGCCAAGTTCAACCCTTGTTCTCAAGGGTATCTGGTTCAAGCAGACACTAAAATCAGCACCTACTGACCCTGTCCAAGAGGGACACAGGTGGACCCCCGGGTGAATTTCTGGTTACCCATCCAATTGTCCAAATTATGCTTAAATAGGGCCAATGAGGGGCTTTGTTTAACATGAATAGGAAGCTTGTTCCAAAGGTGAGGCAACCTCTGTGAGACAAATCTGTCTCTCCAGCAAGTTTTGATGATGTCACATACCAAGTTAAGTTCCTTTGAGAGAGTAAATGTGCAGACTTTCCATTAAAGCTGGGTCAGAGATTGCTCTATATGCAAGGCTCAGGGCCACCTCTGTATGACATAAAGTAAAGTGACAATGATTTCAGTCTGTAAGACAGCTGTTGAAGACTCTGAACTTTCTTTGCAAGGAACCTTTGTGGTCTCTCCAATTGCTGCAGGTGTTTGAAAAGGAACATACCAAAGGGAGTGTTGGACTCTATTATTGGCCCTGATGAGTGAAGAGTACAAAGAGGTTATAACCTCTCTTTTTCTGGAGGCAATGCCATTACTTATGAGATGAGCAATATAAAATGCCCTTCTTACCATTATGGACACACAATGGAGACATGGTGATTGAAGTTAAAGTTGCTGTCAACCTGTGTGCCCAGATGTCTCATCATTAACTGTGTGCTTAGGGTATTGTAATTGATGTGGTAGTTTTCAGGAACATCACCCTTGCTGAAGGCGATAATAATGAATTATTTTGCATTACGTTTAAGACCATGACTTTGGAACCAGTCATTAGTCTATGCAAGACCTTCTTGCATGAAGTTGACATTGTTAGGGGGTTTCAGTGATTGTTCTCAGTTTGCAGTCATCAGCAAACTTTGTCAGCCACAGTTCTCTAGTTTTAGTCTCTACTTTGGAGAAGTAGAGTCTGAACCAATCCCTGTGGAGCAACACTGGTTACAGGTCTGCTGGAGGAGTTGGAGTCTCCTATTTTGATGGTATGAGTTCTATCAATGAGTCAGTTTGCAACCCACCTGACAATATATGGGTTGATACCCAGCTGGATGAGTTTCTCAATGATGCCTGAGTGGGGGATTATGTCAAAGGCCTTGGCTAAGACTAGGTAGGCCATATACACAGATTTACCCTCATCTAGGTCTTTGGTCACCTGTCTCAATAAAGTCCACCAAGTTTAACAGACATGAGCACTCCTTAACAAAACCAAATTGGGTGGGGTCGAGTGTTTGGAGATTTCCTGTATCTTTGTTAATAAGGTCCATGATGATTTGTTCCATGGCCTTGCAGATTAGGCTGGTTAGGCTAATGGGTCTATAGTTCCCAGGGTCCATGGATGCACCTCTTTTGCACAAAGGGATGACAGTAGCTGTTTTCCATTCCACTGGGATGAAGCCAGTGCTTAGGCTGTGATTGAAAAGGGTGCTCAATGGTGATGCTAATTCCTGTTAACCCATGTAGAAAACAGCCCAAGATGTTGTCTGGTCCCATAGAGGCTACGTTTTTGGCCTTGGAGAGGGCGTTTAAGACCTGCTCCTCAGAGATACTACGTGGGGGACAGGTGTTAGGAATGCTTTGGGGTATATGTGGCGGGGACAGGGGAGTAAAGTTTTCACTGAACCTGTCAGCCAGCAAGTTTGCTATATCCACAAGTTCTATATATGTAGTACCATTAACTACGAGTTCAGCACAAATCTGGGCCTTACCATTGAGGTTACCGATGTAACTAAAGAACGCCTTGTGGTTATCTTTAGTTAGGGAAGCTAATTTGCATTCATAGTTAGCTTTGGAGGATTTCACTAGGAGTCTTATTTGCTTGTTTAATTTGAGGAGAGAGTGTTTCAGCTTTGAGAACATTCCTTCCTACTCTCAGACAGCAATTTATTTTTCCTATTGTATAGCCTATTAATGGCAGTTGTCCACCAGGCTGGTTTATTTTTCCTTGAAATCTATCAGGTATGACAGAGTCAATACAGTTGTACAGGTGCTTGTATAAAGCATTGGTGTATAACTCAACCTAGGTGTTTGTTCCATCAGTAGGGGGAGGGGCTATGAAGCTGTTTATGCTATCATGTAAGTTGTTGTAATTGGCCTTGGAGAAGTTTTTTAGTCTAGTTGCTGCTAAAGGGGGGGGGGTCTTGTGTCATAGTTACTTCTAGCCAGACTGATCTGTGGTCAGATCTCACCAGGGATGGCCACATACTGGGGTGGTGCAGCGGCTCCCCCATGTTGATGAGCACCAGGTCCAGGATGTTTGAGCCCCTTGTGGGTGTGTCACCCAGCTCGTCCAGGGCATTGGAGTTAATGAAGTCCAGGAACCTTGAGGCAAATGAGTTAGAACACATATAATTTACCCAGTCTATGGATGGGTAATTAAAGTTACCCAAAACCAGGGTGTTTGGTTGTATCTTGATTGACTCAAGTAGATCCAAGTAGGCTGAGTGGATGTCCTGATTCATGGAGGGGGTTTTATCGCTGGGAATGACCTGAAGAGGGGTCTTAGCTACAGTCAATTGCACTTGAGGTAGTTCAATGGAATCATGCTGTTTAACCAGTCTAGAGGTGAATTTATCTTTAATGAATACTGATACACCACCTTCTTTAGTTCTCATGCCTTCAGTTTGTGGTGTGAACATGCAGAAAGAAATGTAACCTGGTACAGCTGGGGTGCTCTCCGCAGCCTTAAACCAGGTCTCAGTGACTGCACAAATGTCTATATCTTCCAGGGTGAGGACTGCTTCCAGTGAGTGCAGTTTCTGGTTTAGACTCCTAGCATTTAGCAGTATAACCTTGAGGTTGTTTTTAGAGGGTATTTTTACATCAGGAATTTTGTTCTTGTGACATTGGCTAAAAAAGGCACTATGAGGATGGCAAGAGCCTTAGCCAGTAACAGAAATCCAATGGGTGACAGATGAAGACTATCTCTGGCAAAGCATCAAGGTCTGTCGACCATGTCATCCCAGGCTGACAGATACTGGATCCCCTTTGAATGATACCAGAAACTAAGCCAATTGTTGAAGTCAATCATTTTTTTCTTGTACTGAGGTATCATCCTAGGCAAAGGTAAAATTCTTCTTAAGGTTAGGGACATACCTGCCTGAGACACATAATCAGAGAGCTCAGTCATGTCTCTCTTCATATAATCCAGTGAGGTACATATGAAGTAATTCACACCAACATGGACTATGACAGAGTCATAATAGTGCCTGTTGTTGAGAGACTTAAGTGCATGTGTGATGTGGCGGATCCTGGCACCTGACAGCTGACTGCGACATTTTCCTTATCCAACCTGTTGAGAGGGACATCTATTATAACAGGAGACTTTAACTGTGATTTAAGAGGCAAGTGTAAATAGAAAGGAAATTATATAAAAAAACATGTCAGAAGTTCTAAGATGTAGTAAGTTACAACTTTGGGAGAAACAATCATGGACTTATGAAAGGTGTACATATAGAACTGAAATAGATTATTTTACAGTATCAGTTACAGGAGAAGGGGAGGATAGTTGAAACAGGATTTTCTGATTATTTTGCAATATGGCTAGAGATAAAGGAAAACATGGAATATATAAAAATAGGCAAATGAATAAAAAAGATAAAGGAGAAAGCATGGAATGGAAAAGGAAACAGATTAGTAATACAGCTATGGAAAGGTCATATTACTATGAGAAAATTGTATACAAATTGGTCTGAATGGCGAATTATATTTAAGGAAAAATATAAAAAAGTTGTTTAAGTAGCAATGTGATGTGACAAAAGTACAGAAAGAAAAATGTGAAAGAACATATAATGATATATTAGAATATTTAGAAATAGCCACGGTAGTGGTGCTGCGGTACCGTTGTCGCCTCACAGCAAGACGTTGTCCCGTTCGATTCTCAGCTAGACCATCTTCTGTGTGGAGGCATGCGTGAATGGGCGTGCCTTCGTTGAAGGTTGTGCGTCAGGGCTGGTAACTAGGCACGTAAAAATCCACTACCAAACATTAGCGGACCGGATTTCCGCTGTGGTGACCCCTAACCGGGATAAGCCGAAAGACACAACAACAAAGAATATTTAGAAATAATGAGAGAAAGTACTTTGACAAAGAAAAAGAACTATATCAAAGAAATCAAGAAAAATGTAATAATTATTTTAGAAGCAAATATATTTTTACAAGGAAAAAGAGAAGATGTATTGAGTTACTTAAGCAGATTAGTAAAGAAAGATGGCAGTATAATGATACAGAAGCAATAAAACAAACCTGTCTTTTCTGGAGAACATATAAATTATCATTCTGAAAAAAAGGCTTATTTGATGAATTCAGTAGTGATGGGAAAATAGCATACTTAGCAAGTGTATTTATGTTACCAACAGCATTTGAAAAGGAATTATTGCAGGTTAAACCCAGAGCTGTTGGACATGCTACACCTAAAGAAATCCCAATCCCTCCGAGCTACATGCTCTACGGACCTAAACCTTGTCACCACAATAAACATGACATGCTGGAGGAATAGATTCCTGTCCCAGAGACTTCCTAAACTCTGGGACAAGCTATCCATCTATGTCAAGAAAAGTTCCTCATTAGTACTCTTCAAGAAAAATCTTGATGAGTGGATGGGAAATAGGAAATACACCCTGGGGATCACTTCTGTGGCTCTGCTCAACAGCGGCACAGGAAATTAACTTTCTTGGGTGGCATAAGCAAGGGAACCTTGCCAGCTAGGCCTACTTAGGCCCTTGGGACAATAGCTTAGTAGCTACCTATGAACCTATGATATGTTTTTTATTTATATGGGAGTTCTAGTTTAAACTGAGTAAAAAGAGAAGTTTTGTATGTAAATAAAGAAGTAAGAGGATTAGGGTTAATTAAACCAGTTGTATGTGTTGCTTCATTAAATTTGTACAAAGTGTTAAAGTGAATAAATGAAAAAAGATCAGAGATTAGTAGTAAAATTGTATAAATATGATAAATTTTGGGGTATGGTAAGAAAGAGTAAAATAGAAAAAGAGTGTATAAATGAAGAAATAAAAGGGTACAAAGAAAAAATATTTTTGTGGAAAATAAAAATTGGTATCAAAAATTACAGGAAAGCATGATATAAGAATGTAATGATAAAACATCACTATGTAAAACCATATGCCATATACAAAGAAAAGTAATAGAATATGTTTATATTGTCAATAAGAAGAAACAACAGAACATGTTTTTTAAAATTAAAAGAGTAAAAAAGTTATGGGGAAACTATGTAAAGAAGATTTTTTTATTAAGATATAAAAGAAGTGGATAAATAAGCATGGATATTATAAAAATAGAAGTAAAGAATATGTTAAAAGAATAGATAAAAAGTTATTTTAGGTTATATGGGTTATATGGAATGAAAGAATAAATTAAATTATGTTTAATGATTGATTTTAGCAGCAATATTAAGTAAAATCAGATGGTAGTTATGGAAGAAGGAGTGGGGGTCTAATAAGGATGAAAATTTAGTGTGACTGTAAAAGAAATTATGAGTATGTGTAAACAGATTTGTACATTTATATATTTGTACATTTGTAAATATGTACATATTTTGTAAATAAGAATTATTTTTGTATATGAATAAAAGACCCCTTATCTTTTCAGTTGGTGTGGTGGAACCCTTTACATCCACCTAAGCTACCACCAACTACTTCTATTTAATATCTCATCTAAAGGACGGCACAGTAAGGAGTGCAGCATCCCCTTATGCTGCACTGCAGTGTCAGCAGTCAGTCTACCTGATGTGGGAATAGAATCCACAGCCTTCTGCACCAAAGGAGATTGTGTCACCTGTTACGCCACTGACACTGATAACAGAAATTTGTATATGTCCCTAAGCAGAGCATTTGTCTGAGGTGTGCATGTATGTCTGACTGATGTTTGCAATATATATATGCATATGTATATATATATATATATATATATATATATATATATATATATGTGTGTGTGTGTGTGTGTGTGTATATATATATATATATATATGTGTGTGTGTGTGTGTGTATATATATATATATATATATATATATATATATATGTGTGTGTGTATATATATATATATATATATATATGTATGGTTTACTATCAGATGTTCAACATAACATTGTTCGAATGTACAAACATCCTAGCTGACAGGTTCAGCACAAACTCCCCCCCGCTCCCCACCAAAAGGGCAAATATCTATCCCAGCAGAGTGCTGCCCCCCTGACATCTCAGATGCTCAGGTAAGAGCCGCCCTCTCCAAAGCAAAAACACAGCATCAATGGGACCAGACGGTGTCCTGGGCTGCATCCTACATGAACTCCAAGAAGAGCTAAACCCAAACATAAAACTACTGTTCAATCTCAGCCTTACTACAGGATATGTGCCCAAAGAGTGGCGTACAGCAACAGTGGTCCCTCTCCATAAAGGTGGTGCCTCAACGGATCCTGGAAACTATTGCCCCATACGCCTGACTAGCTTGGTCTGCAAAGCTATGGAAAGGATCATCATGGACCTCATAAATAAAGATATTGGGGACCTACAGACACTGGATCCTACCCAGTTCGGCTTTGTTAAGGGCAGATCCTGCCTCTTAAACCTGGTTGATTTCTTTGAAACAGTCACCAAGGCCATTGACGAGGGAAAGGTGGTCCACACAGCCTACCTGGACCTCGCAAAAGCCTTCGATACAATACCCCACTTGGGCATTATAGATAAGCTCACCAGCTTAAATATAAACCCCTATGTCATTAGATGGATTGCAAACTGGCTCAAGGACAGAACCCACATGGTTAGAATTGCTGGGGCCATATCAGACTCCAAACCAGTTACAAGTGGTGTCCCACAAGGCTTAGTCCTGGGACCTCTCTTGTTCGGTATATATTTCTCGGAGGTACAGGCCAACACGGAAGGACTGTGGCTGACCAAGTTCACAGATGACTGCAAACTGGGTGCCATAATCAACTCTCCAGCCGACACAAGCATCCTCCAAAAGGGCCTCATAGAAACAGACAACTGGTGCCAGAGCCATGGCCTCAAGCTAAATACCAAAAAGTGTATAGTCATCCCCTTTGGCAAAAACAAAGTGCCCACAAATTACCACATAGGTGGTAATCCATTAAGTACAGAAGAAGTAATTAGGGACCTGGGGACCCAAGTTGATAGCAATCTCTCATTTGACAACCACATGGCCAAAGTGGTTAGAAAAACATTTTATATAGCCCACCTAATCATGAAGGGATTCACATCTAGATCATGGGAGGTCATCGTGCCTCTTTACTCATCCCTCATCAGGCCCATAATTGAGTACAATGCCCCTTTTGGGATGTACCTTACCAGACACCTGCAGCAACTGGAAAGACCCCAAAAGTACCTCACCAAGAGGATCAAAGGGCTCAAACAGATGCCATATGCTGCCCGGTTAAAGAAACTCCAGCTCTACTCAGTGGCATACCGCCTGTTCAGAGGTGATCTGTGCATGACGTATAAAGCCATGTCCAACCCGGAATTAATGGACATGCTGCACCTCAGAAAATCCAAATCCCATCGAGCTACGCGCTCGAGAGACTTGAACCTCAGCACTGAAATAAATAGGACATGCTGGAGGGACAGATTCATAACCCAGAGGCTCCCTTCACTCTGGAATAAAATCCCAGTCCAGGTTAGGCAGAGTCCCTCATTGACTCTCTTCAAGAGGAATCTTGATGAGTGGATGGGAGATCGTAGGTTTACCCCAGGTATAATTTCTGTGTCACTGTTAGACAGAGGCACAGTATACTAACCTCGAAAAAGGGCATAGCAAAATAAATTTAAAATGGTGGCGAAAGCCAAACACATTCTGGCTAGGCTTATAAATGGCCTAGGATAGATAGCCTAGTATGAACCTATGAACCTATAAGATGTCCGAACCAAATGTTCGGAAATCTGTACACCGAACAGTGTAAATGTCGAACCGAGCATTTCAGTGCAGTTGAATTTCAAAAATGTCGACTACACTGAAATGCTGCTATCCACCCAGCATACTACAACTGTTTTTTGCAGGGGGACAAACCCCCCTGCACCCCACATGTGGGGGGCTGTGCCCCCCACACCCCCCTACTTATATATACAAACTCTGAGATCGCACTTCAGTGAAGGTAAGGGTACATTTCCCCATCTCCACTATAGTGCAAGCTGCACCACAATGTTGGAGCTGACAACAGAGGCCATTCACTCTTGTCAGCTTGGACATTGTGGTGATCGTTCTAATGGTTCTGTTATGTGGTTTTCGCACATAGTTCGTTTGTCTAAAAGACATGTGATAGTAAACCTATATGTGTACATATATATATATATATATATATATATATATATATATATATATATTTATATATATATATATATATATATATATATATATATTCTACTGAATACTGTGTATCAAGAATTTCACTTGACCACTGTCTATAAACCATGAAACAGGTGAATTATACCCTTATTTACACAAGTATAGCAAGAAGCTAGACTGAAATGCCTACTAATTCAACTACTTTACTTACAATACTAACTGAAGTACAATGAGGTTCACCAATTATGTAAACAGTAATTCACAAATGAGTAGGAACAACAAATCAAAACATTTTCTTCTGCAAGACATGCTAATAAATGCAAGCTCATGAGTAAGCAAGCGGTAGCTGTCCACTGTGTGTATCAGACAGGTATGGAATCCTAAGTTGCAAATATATGTGCAAAGGGCAAGGCACTTCATTATTATTTGCACATGGAGGTTGGGGGGAAGTGGGAGGAGGACAAGGCTAGCACCACAGAAGTGAGAGTGTGTGTGAGTAAGAACCACAAGTATTTATTAAAGTATACAGTGGTCAGGGCCAGTAACAAGGGATGTTTAGAACTCAACAGTATTATTTAGATAGCTTGCATGTGTGTGAGGTGTTATTGGGAAATTACTTTTTTTAAATGTGTATGTGTGTCTGCATGAATACAAGCACTGTGCTAGCACTACATCCTGGCATCTCAGATGGTATAAGCCGTGTATGGTAGAGTAGTCAGTTCAGCTTTCTCAGCCTAGACCATGAGAATTACATTTGCCAGCAGCTGCACTGCTACTTCCACTGCTCTGGATAAAAGTCGGGGTGCTACTTGAACATGAGTGATGTTTACTGGATGAGCGCTTATCACTACTATGTCCTGGACCATGACCCCATGGCCTACCATGTCTGGGTATGGACAACACAGTCACTGATCGAGCAGTGATAGTAGTGCCAGTAGGTTTACTATAAAAAAAGCGACGATTAGAACCGTGACCATTGAGAACTGTGGCACGTTTGATCGACCTCATGAATATTAAATAGGTTTCATGATTGACATTGAAATAGCGAAGACTTGTTGGTGATAATAATGTCGAATTTTGACATTTTAGAGATCCTGTGAGTCCCTAGAGAGTGAAACGAACACTGCAAACTAGACAAAACCATTCCAAATGAACTAGTGTAATTTTTTTGGGGGTTTTCTTCCATTTTACATATAATTTCCTGGTACAGCAACTAAACCGGGGACATCCCCTGTTGCCATAGTGGTTCCATGCTGTTTAATCTATATACCTTTCATAAAGGAAAATCACTCAATAGTTACGACTAAATAACAAAGTGATATTATAATATAAACATATCCAGAAATGCAAAAATAAGAAACAAAAAAAAGTTGAGTTGCACAAGACTGAAGAAGCACTTCATAAACTGTGTACAATATCAGTACATTTGGACAGTAACATACACTTAAAATGCCATATCAGCAATGAGAAACTGCAGTGTTTGGTTACCAGCTCCACAAAGCCACTGCAGTAAACTCATCCCTACTTCTTAGCAATTTCATGAAATTTCATCTTTGCCTTGTAATGCATACAGATCCCAGTTTACTGGGAATGGTTTAATGACTGTCTGTAGAATTCATTGCAAAATGAGTTACCTAAGCAAAAAACAATTAAATAAATGTGTTTCACAACACATCCTTTCTGTTATGTAATTTCACATGTATATCATGTAATGACTTCCAAAGTTGTATCTTAAACAAAGTTGACAATCAGGTATTGTACATTTACTTTTTCGACTAGTAAATATGACTCAGCAGCCTCCTTGAACACATAATGCTTTTATCGTCTGTTTAAATACACAACATCACATGATCGATGTTCTTAAAGGTGAAACTACTTTTTTTTTCACAAGTTTAAGCGATCAACATTTGTAACAGTGAAATTATGATTGTTGTACATCTAAATGTTGGTTATTTGACTGTCATGTAAGTCGGTTACAATCTTTTGATAGTAAACAGCAGTACTGGAGACAGATCTGTTGCAGCAACATCTGCTAACACCAGGAGATGTAGCAGCTATGCATCCACATGCATACCCACCCTCACACAGCAGATGTTCCACCGCAGACATTGCTTGATCCAGTGTGTCATTCATTCTGTCCAAGTAGTCACCCACATGGTTCATTGAGTCACACACATCAGAATGCATGATGTTTAGTGCTCACACTATCTCTTCCAGGGCCCTTATTGAATGTGCCTGTTGTCTCCATTATGGCCCTACATATACATCTGGTGGCACCTGTATGGGGAGGAGGGTGGACAGCAGACCTCCTCCATGCACCTCCACTAATCCTCCTGTGTGACAGCTCGTCCTCACAATGACTATGTGGAGAACCAACCAGCATTGCAACCTGAGTAATCACACTATCCTGATCAACTGTGTCACCCTCAACCTAAACTGTGTCTCTGGCCTCTGTGTTATGGGTATATGTAGGCATACTAACTGTGTCAGGAATATGGGCAAGGGAAATGGGAGCCACAATCTCAGTGTCAGACTGACCATTAGAAGCTGCTGATAGTCTGACATCAGGTGGTAGGAGTTCCACAGTGCTACTGTCAGGATCACCTATGATAACAAACAATAAACACAAAGACAGGAATAGGGAAATGAAAATAAATAAAAATGTGTTAAATAAAAGATATGTTAAACTATAAGAGATGCTAAACCAATACAAATATTATTCTCAGTTAGACCTAAATCTAACTTATATATACACTAATAACAATAAAAAAATGATTACTATGTGCAGGTGGTCATTTAGACCCCAGTCCAGATGTCCATGTATGTTAGGAAGGGAGAAAAAATAAATCTGAAAAGTATCACAATGCAAATGAAACAAGAAACAGAGAACAATCCCCTTTACATGTGCAGATTAAGAATGTTCTCATACAAAACTTTATTGACCAGTTGAACCCCCCCAAACATCTTCCTGTATCTCTTTTATACTGAGTCATCTATCTCACATTTATTGCTGTCTTGAGATATATCAGACATATAAGATATACATATGCAAAGATATATAGACACAATATTTTTATTTTGCATACCTGGATGTTCTACTTGAGACACTCTGAACTTGTCATCCACATCAGCACCAACATCAGGGAGTCTGTGTTAACCCTCTGATAAGCTATCTGGATCTCTGATCATGGACAGGAACTCCTCTGTTTCAGTCAGTGGTGGTTTGGTAGCAGGACAGTCTACCATAGCCACCCATTCCTGGGCAACTGTAGTCACCCTATAGTAGGTAGAGATGTTCAAATCACTTGCCTTGTGTCATATCTGGGAGTAAGTTCTCCCATGCTGTCCTACACCATCAATGTTGTTGACTACTTGCTACCATATTCTGTCTTAGGGAGATTTGTCTCCTCCACCTCTCCATAGGAGAAAAACTGTGTGGCAACTGAAGGCCTAAGTAATTATCTCATTTTTTTTCTGCATTGATGAATGCCAGCTTACAGGATACAGATGTCTTGGGTGCTATGTTCCTGTTTGAGATGAAACAGAAAGCAGTCACAAAATTAAATTTATAATAAACAGACAAGATGGCTGTGAACTCAGTTATGTATGAATGTATGCATCCTTCATGCATAAAGCAATTGAAAAGGTAATGCTGCCTATGACTACACACAACTTAGGACAGCCACCCAACACAATTAATAATCCAGCCCTTAGGGAGCTACTGACTGACTACATTCCAAATTGACCACTCCACTCTGCCAACAAATCACTCCTCTCTATCTCCACAGCCAACAACACAGCATGTAAAGTTCTATTTTCCCACAGTATAGCTAAACGTTGGAATAATCTCCCTCTCTCAGTGACTTCTGCACCTAATACCAAACAATTCAAAAACTCCCTTAAGGCTCATCTTATTAGCTCTTGGCTTTGTCCATGTGTTACTTAATCCTAATGTATGCTGCCACCATCTTTCTCTCTTCTCTCCAATTATCAGACCCTCGATAAAAGTGTTGTTGTGATCTCTGTCTCTGTATTTTGATGACTAACTTAATGGTCACTTGTATATATTGCTGATATGATCTTTCTTTGCATACTGTTCAATTATGCACAATATACTGCTCAATAACATAGTTTTTACTTTACATTATGTATTATTATCATTATCTGTTGTATTAATTAAGTGGAGCTTTTCTCCCCAGGCCTCCGCTGTAAATGGACCTCATCCAGTCGGACCATTCCGGTTAACAAATGTAAAATAAATAAAATAACAATTATAACAGTTCTGCAATGCAAACAACAGTTGTGTAACCATGTAATACATTGCAGCATTAACAATACTAATTCATACCATAGAAGCAGAAATGGAGAAACAATTTATAGTGCCATCTTCAGCGGTGTGGAGAGGAGCCAGGCAGATATCACATTAACACATTATTTGAGCTTCATATGTAAAAATGCCTGAACTTTCTATGAGGTTATACTGCACTCTTCTGCAATAACTTTTCAAATTCCTAGAAAATACAGCCTATACAATTATGTCAGATAGCATTCTTTACCAAACTTTATAATATAGACAATTAAATGATATACATGGGCTATGCTAACAGTAAATGATAAAGAAAATGCAAACAGATAAAACAATGGTTGTATTTGGTTTGCAATCCATCCTTAACATTAAAGTAAAAGTATTCTGTAAAAAATAACAATGTACCTTGCCAAGAAGGCAGTTTACAAAGTAAATAAATCTCATCAAAATGCATTGAGCAGTATCAAGCTCTCCGGATGCAAACAGTCTCTCTACTATGATGCAAGTTCCTTAGCTACACAATTACCTTTATATAGTGCATATTCAGCCATCTGAGCACTGTCAGTATGCAAATGAGGTGTTAAATCATTAGCATTCCTGAATAACCACAATCTGCACTAAGTGCAGGGATGGTAAACATGGTATAAGGAGCAACATGCCTGCATGCACACACCCTAGCATTGCATTGATGAGCATTGAGAAGTGCTACCAGCTAATGGCTTGGAGGTACCAATGATTAGTCTGACTGCAGGAATAATCAATTTTTTACCATCTCTCTTCTTTGCTGTAGACTTACTTTGGCTGTGTCAGGGAGAAGACTTACCAAAAAGTCTGAAAGTACATTGACTGAGTTAGGAGAGCAACATTCTGAACATTTACATGCTGTTTTAATGATGAGAGTCATTACATCTTAATAAATATGGTGTGCATATTCAAGGGAGTACATTTACTCACTGATACAGTTACCATATGCAGTAAGAATGAGACAGCATTGCTCTTAGGAAAGTATAGATTTGGGAATGAGGCACCATAAATAGAGAGTGGAATACAGCTGTAGTGTTTGTACTCTTGTTTAATATTGTGGGGATACATGAGTAGCCTAACTGTTGGCAATGTCCCAGTCATCCAGACATTTACTGGCAAATGAGAAAGGACAACTTTCATAACTTGTTTCTGTTGCACTTTCAATGAGACTTGATGCAAGTCACATTTTGAGTACATCTAAACACTTTTTTCTGTTAGATAATATATGTCTTTGTTTGTGGCAAATATGGGAAATAATCTGAAATGATTGTTCTTAATACCCTGGTTTGATGTTTTAAATTATAAGATCATAGGATTATAGAAGATTACTAGGCTATCGACCCAGAGGTCATGTTAAGCCCATAGAAGTACTAGTCAATACACAACATTGAATTTAGTAATGGCTGCTCACGTTTAAGAGGCTTGTGGGTGCTATCCTTGGTAAGAATTTACGTTGCCCTATCCACTCATCCAGGTTCCTCTTGAACAGTGTCATAGAGGTGCTCTGTTTCACATGAATTGGTAGCCTGTTCCAAAGATGTGGCAGTAGCTGGGAGATAAATCTGTTCCTCCAGCAAGTCCTATTTAAGTTGCAGGCCATTTAGGTCCCTGGAACAAGTAGCTCTAGACCCATTTGATTTACAGATGTGCATTAAGTTCATTAGGTTTGGGTCTTGGGTTGCTCTGTAGGCCAGGCATAAGTCTCCCCTAAAAAGTCTATGTGCTACAGAGTGTAGTGATAGGGGCTTTCATTGGTCTGTATAAGGCACATGCTGAAGACTGTTGATATCCTTTGTTAGAAACCTCTGAGGTCTCCCTAATTTCTACAAGTGCTTAGTACAGTACATACCAAATGAGGCATTATACTCAATTATGGGCTGGATAAGTGCTGAGTATAAGGGGGTTATAACATCTTTTGCTCTCGAGGTAATGTCTTTACTAATCAAGTGGGCTACATAGAAAGCTTTCCTTACAATGATAGACATGTAGTGGTTGAAGTAAAGGTCACGTTCAACTTGTGATCCCAAGTCCCTTACCAGCTTGTGAGTACTTAAGGTATTGTTGTTGATTTGATAGATTGAAGGGACATTATTTGTGCTGAAGGGGATGATTATGAATTTCTTTTCATTCAGTTTGAGACTGTGACTAATACACCAGTCGTTGGTCTGTGTGAGACCCTCCTGGAATATACTGACATAATTTGGGGATTCAATGATTTCATCTAGTTTGCAGTTATCTGCAAACTTGGTCAGCCACAACCTTATAGTTTTGACCTGAATGTCTGAGAAGTATATACCAAAGAGTAGGGAGCTCAGCACTGACACCTGTAGCAGCCCACTGGTAACAGGTCTGCTGGTTGATGTGGAGTCGCCCACTTTGATAGTGTGTGTCTGATATGTGAACCAGTTCACAACCCATCATGCAATGAAGGGGTTTACATTCAGTTTGCTAAGTTTATCAGTAATGCCTGAATGTGGGATTGTGTCAAAAGTCTTTGCCAAGTCAAGGTACGCTATATGCACAGATTTGCCCTCATCAATGGCCTTTGTCACACTTTCCATACAGGTTACAGTTCCAAGATAACCACGTTGAGGAAACATCAGAAATGTACATGCAATGTACTTGTTTCAAAATGTGTTCTTTTTTTCATTAACTTCCCCATCTTTGACTTTACAACCAGCTTATACTAGCCCATAAGATTCCTTACCACCTTGATAAAACCCCTGCATTACAAAACCTAATACACTCTTACTCCAGTACTAGGGTCCTACACTCCAACAGTAAACCTCTCCTTCAAGTAACTAAAGCCAATAACTCTGCAGGAGCCTCCCTCTATTCAAATTTTATAGCTAAAAATGGAACACTTTGCCCACTAATATATCAACCACAACATCTTTAGCTCAGTTTAAGAAATCTCTAAAAATGCACATACAAACTAACTGGATTTGTAATTGTGACTCTCCTGGCTCATCTATCTACATCTCCTTCTTGTTCACCCAGGGTAATCACTCCTCCCTTATTCTCAGTCAGTAGACTTTATCTTTATTTTGCAAGTCTCATTCCTCATACCTCTCTCTTCCTCTCAACAGTTACCACTTCTTCTAAGCATAGGCATGGGTGTATATTTTATATTATTATAATACTATGTCAAGCAGAATGTTATTTTGATTGTACAGCTTAAAGGTGTTTCATCTCTGCACCTGTATAGTGTACCATTTTATCCTATTTTAGCTGATGTACAGTTTAAACTATTATCCTAGCTTTATTTGGTGTAAAATGTATAGTGTTATTCTTCTTAACCTGTGAAATTGTACTTTAGTATTCTCTGTTATATGTGGAGCTTTTCTCTTCGGGTCTCCTCTGAAAAAGGACTTGTGTCCAGTTGGAATTTCCCGGTAATGAAATGTAAAATAAATAAAAATAAATAATTTATCCTTTGCATGCCATTTGGCATTGTGCTGCATTGACTGGCAGTGGTCAGTAGCACTGAATGGCAGTTCACTTCTCATGTTAAAAACTAACAAATTTAATTTGGAATGCTATCAATAGTGCAATTGACATTGGCATCGGTGTGCTTTCCCAAGCATTCTGGACAGTACTGAGTGATGAAATTCAAGCTGTAACATACCTGTCTCTGTGGCGTAAGGTGTAAATGAAGTGAGCTTAGAGAAACAGTATAGGTGATGCAGGGTTCAAAACCTGTTGACAGATAATTTTACTGGGGAGGTCATAATAACTATTGACACTCATTTTGATGTATGAATGTATTGAGGTGGGAAGTGAGAAACCTGACAGATATGTCATTTGAAGTTATGTCATTATTAACTGTATGTACTGTATGAAAAACTAAAGCATTTCTGCTGTTCATTGTCCTCTTTTCCATTCCCATGGCATTACCTAAAGTCTTGATATTGTAAGACATAGATGATAGTAGTGATGTGACAAGGAGATGTGAAAAGCCTGAATGTATCAGTGCAACGCACTATTTGCTCTGTTCATTGCTAGGTATGCACTTTGATTCATTTCATGTTCCTTTAAATTGTTATCCAAATACATTTTTTGAATTGTTTATTTAACATTGCCTTCTATATTGCAGTACCCGATCAAGTTTCACAGCTTAAGGAAAAAAGTGAAAAATTTAATTTGGTTTACCTTCAGTAGTGCAAATAAGCCCGGCATCAGTACACGTCCATTAGCACCCTGAGTAGTAATGACTGCAGTCAGTGCATCTGACAGATGTTACCTCTGTGGCACAAGGTATAAATGAAGTGAATTGAGAGAAATAAGAAAGATGGTACAGTGTTTGAATCCTGTTTACAGATCATATTTCAATTATTCTAAATAGTATTTTTTTCTCAGCAGCATGCAAGCAGGGTACACTACCAAAGGAAAAAAGTGAAAGGTTTAGTTTAGGCTGCCTTATGTAGTGCAAATGAGCCTGGCATCATTGTGTGGCTTTCAGCATGCCAAACAGTAATGACTGCATAAAATGCACCTACTTGTCTACCTGTGTCTTTGGCACAAGCTGTAAATACACTGACTTTGGAAAAAACACATATTTGCTCTGCAGTTCAAATTGTTACCAAGGATAGTTTTGATAATGGTGTCAGCTGTAAGGATAGATACACATTTTAGAAGATTACCTACTCACTCTAAGCTTGTGTGATAAATACTGAATATGTTACCTATAATCCTTGTGACTTGTATTACTAAAATCATCTATACATCTTTCTAATGGCAACATTTGATGTGCATGATGTCAGAAATAGTTTCTAAAGTGTGGGAACAGATATTTAAGAACAGGATGAATATTGTCTCTACTTGCTGTAGTCATGAGGTGTAACGCAAGTTATGATACTGCAAGCCAGTGATGACAGTAATATACATATTTATTTTTTGCTTTCAATTGGGCTGCCTTTTGTAGTACAAACATGTCCGGCAATGGTGCATGGACATCAACATTCTGGATAGTACTTATTGAAAAAATTCTGCATTTCAGATAACTATTGCTATGGCACAATGTGAATTGAGAGAAATAAGACAGGTGATACATGGTTTGAATGCATTAATTATTAATTTTACAGAGGAGGTATGAATATATAATTACACACATTTATATTTATCACTTTGTTTTGTAAAAATCAACTATCAGTACTCCTAACAACATGTGAGCTGTTGTCCATTCACTTTTGCATTGTTTGTCATTAACTATAGGTCTGATAATGTGCTCCACAAAAGGTGATGTGAGAAAGATGAATGTGTCACTATAAAGCACTTCTTGCTCTGATTATTGTAAGATATGCCAATTCTTCATTTTACTGTCAGCTTTTTTCTTTGTGGTTGATTTTTTTCTAATATCTTTTGCATTGGCTCTCTGCTCCTCAGCATTCAAACATAGTTCACTGCCTAAGGAAAAAAGTGAAAAATTAAATGTAGTCAATGGTGTGCTTTCATCAGCACTCTGGACAATACTGAGTGTAGAAATTCCACCTGTCTCTTACCTACGTCTGTGCCACAAGGCGTTAAATATACTAATTATAGATAAAGGACACAGGTGATTAATGGTTTGAGTCCAGCTAAGAGATACTTTTACAATGGTGTCAAAATCCCATTTCTCACAACATTTTGATTAAGAAAGTAAAATTAAACACAAATGAGAATGATAAACATGTTTATTGCAAGCAATGTATCAGTAATACTTGCACAACTAAACTATTCTATTTAGCATGTATCATTAATGCTTCACATAGTGCCTCAAACTAATGTATCTACAGTTTCTTAAAAGGAAAGTATGATTAATAATCCACTGGTTTGCACCTCTGATTTTCTTCTCATCCCATACTATGAAGAGGTACATATCCCTCACAGTAATATAATGTACATGATGGACTTAGATAAAAAGAAGCACTACAGTGACATCCAACTACGACTCTCCAAGTTGTTGGAATGATAAGTCAAAATGGGTTTGATATCCAAATATCCATAAGCACTTTAATATATAAAAAAATATAAAAAATCAAAGTTATTGTTAGCACTTTTGTTTAACACAATGTTAAACTTCTTCAGACATTGACCATTAATTTAGCATACACTCAAATAACAGCAGCTTACTTCTGATTGGCCCTAAAACTTCCTTTCCATTTAAAAACACAGTTACCCCACTAAATACATGACCTTACATATTTACTATACTCCTTATATTAACCTATCTTAAAATATGTTTTTTTTTGAGTGGACATGTGACTATTAAAATATTATTATAATTTCTTTCTCTCTAATGGTTTTAGCTTCAATATAGGTGTTATGGAGCTACACTCATTTACGCCTGGCCAACTGTCTGCTTGCAAATGCACCTAACATAACAATTCCCTCTTCTCTAAGTACAACATCCATGCAGTTTTCTCATCCATCTTCACACTATCAATGACATAAGTTCATAGGTTTATAGGTTGGTACAAGGCTATCGGCCTTAGGGCCTATACAAGCCTAGCCATAACAATTCCCTGGCTATTTCTTCCCACAATATTTACTTCCCTGGACCCCTGTCTAGCAGGGCGACTGACGTGATCCCTGAGGTAAATTTCCTATCTCCCATCCAATTGTCAAGGTTCCTTTTGAAGAGGGCCAAGGAGGCACTCTGCTTGACATGTGTGGGCAGTCTATTCCAGAGTACAGAGAGTCTCTGGGTCAGGAACCTATCCCTCCAGCATGTTTTGTTCATTGTGATAAAGTTTAGTTCCCTGGAGTGTCTGGCACTGATAGATTGAGATTTCTTTAAGTGTAGCATGTCCAACAGCTGTGGGTTTGACATGGCCTTGTATGTTAAGCAGAGATGGCCTCTGAGTAGACGACATGCGACAGAGTATAGCTGGAGTTTTTTTAGTCCATCAGCATAGGGCATCTGCTTTAGGCCTGTGATTATTTTAGTGAGGTGTTTCTGTGGCCTTTCCAGTTGTTGCAGATTCTTGTGAGGTACATACCAAATGGGGCATTGTACTCTTTGATGGGTCTAATGAAGGATGAGTACAGTGGGACAATGACCTCCTTTTTTCTGGATGAAAAGCCCTTAGCGATGAGGTGTGCACATAGAAGGATTTCCTGACTGTTGTGGCGATGTGGTTATCGAAGGTGAGACCACTGTCCACTTGTGTTTCTAAGTCTCCTATCACACTTTTGCTGTTTAGTTTACTGCCACCTATGTGGTAATTCATGTGTACATAGTTTTTTCCCAAAGGGGATAACTATACACTTCTTGGCATTGAGCTTGAGCCCATGGCTCTGGCACCAAGCATCTGTTTCTGTAAGGCCCTTTTGTAGAATATCCACATAATTTGGGGATTCAGTAATGGCTCCCAGTTTGCAGTCATCTGCGAACTTTGTTAGCTAGAGTCCCTTAATGTTGACCTGTACTTCAGAGAAGTAGATGCCAAACAAGAGCAGTCCCAGGACTGAACCCTGAGGTACTCCGCTTGTCACTTGTCTGGAGCCGGATTTGGAGTCGGTTACTTTTACAGTGTGGGTTCTGTCAGTAAGCCAGTTGGCAACCCATCGAGTGACATAGGGATTTATGCCCAGCTTAGTAAGTTTATCTATGATTCCAGAGTGGAGGATGGTGTCGAAGGCCTTGGCAAGGTCCAGATAGGCTGTGTGGACTACCTTACCCTTGTACAAGGCTCTGGAGACTGATTTGAAGAAGTAAATCAGGTTCAGGAGACACGACTGACCCTTCGCGAACCCAAACTGGGTGGGGTCTAATGTTTGAAGGTTACCAATGTCTAACCATAAATGTAAAAATGGTGCCCTGCATTATCAAATATATGCTTCGCCAAAGCATTATTCAAATTATTTCTTCTGATAGCATATTCGTGTTTGTACAGTCTCTGCTTGAATTGGCTCTAGGTTTTACCAATATAAAAACTTGGACAGGATTCACAAATTGCTATATAGGCTGCTGCTTTGGTATTGCAGTTATATTTGCCTTTTATATTTTGCGTATTATAAAATTGTTACCTATCTTAACTTTATGGCACCATTATTACATGCCTCACACCTCATAATAACTTTGGTGCCCTGAATTTTGTCACTTATAGTGTTTTTAAGTGAATCTTTGAAATTCAACCCTTTGTGATACACTATTATGGGTCATTCACCTACTTTGTCTCTTGTGTGTGGATCATCAATTAAAATGGGCCAATTTTTATTAAAGACCCATTTTAAAGTTCTATAATCCTCAGTATATGTGACAACTAATGCTTTAGAAAAATCAGCATTATTTACCATATCATTTTGTCGTATATGCCCCACTTGATCGTATAATTCTAGCATATTATTAGAAGATGTTCCACTGTTATCATTGTTCTGATTTACATATTCTCTATGCATAGATTCTTCAGCCAAAATAGGCTTGAAATGACCAGTCTCCCTTTTCCTCTTTACTTCCTCTATAACTTCATCTATCATTCTGTCAGGATATGCTCGTCTATGGAACATTGACCATAACGTTTCACATTCATCCAAGATGTCTACCTGTCTAGTGACCATATGGGCTGCCCTTATGAGCTGGGCCTTAATAGTGATCTCTTTTGATGGTCAGGATGTGAACTACTATAATGAAGAAAGCTGTTAGAATATGTCTCTTTTCTATAAATACAAGACACATACCTCTCACTAGTTCTATCCTTGGATAAATTCACATCCAAATAATCCATATGTTCTATACTATGCTTGCATGTAAAATGTAAAAAGGAGATGGTGTCATTTATATACCTAATAAGCATTTCTAATAATGCTTGGGACCCCTTCCATATGATACTGATTACATCCTGAAACCTGAAATATGACCTTATACAGTTGTAATAATTAGTATTAAAGACATATTTTCTTTCCCAATAAGCCATGACTACGTTCGCGTATGATCCCCCACATGGTGACCCCATTGCTATTCCTTTCTTTTGCAAATAATAATGGCTGTTAAATTGAATGAAATTGTTGTTAGGTATTAATTCCAAAAGTTTCATAAGTAGATTAACTTTGTCTTGTGGCATTTGTTTTCCGATCCATATTTCATTCACCCATTTTAAACCTACTTCCTGGGGGATAACAGTATATAAATCATGAACATCTTTGGTTAACACTGTGGTGGTGGTGCTGCAGTAGCGTTGTCGCCTCATAGCAAGACGTTGTCCTGTTCGATTCTCAGCTAGAGCGTCTTCTGTGTGGAGGCATATGTGAATGGGGCATGCCTTCATTGAAGGTTGTGCATCAGGGCTGGTAACCCAGTATGTAAAAATCCACTACCAATCATTAGCGGACCGGAGTTCCACTGTGGCGACCCCTAACTTGGGAAAAGCCGAAAGACACAAACAATATCTGTTGACTCATACTGGACTTCATTCATATATTGTAAAAAAGTCCAAGAGTTCTTACAGATTTGGTTTTCATTTTCTAATATTTTTTAAACTAGTAATCAAGGTATTCCATGTAAGCTGAAGTAATTGAATCCCTACCATCCACTATGGGTCGCATTGGTGGATTGTCAACACTTTTATGGATTTTTGGGACTCCAAAAATACTGGAATTCTGGAAATTGTGATGTTTAAATAATTATATAAACTTAAATCAATACGCCTTTCTAAAAAATATAATCGAGTTGTGAATATATCCTTCGATAAGCTCCATTTAACTCATTCATTGAAACTTCCTGGTATGTATCAGTTCTTAAAATTTGTTCTTATTTTTCATTATATCATGCACATTCATAATTACCACCCCACCGCCCTTATCTGGCTTCATTATCCTGACTTTCTGTTGCTTTAAATTTCCTTGTTCTTCATTACTTACATTAGTATTCCTTTTACCTTGCCTCGTGTTATGTGTGACACGTCTGATATGCGAATTTCTGTGGTGTCCGTGGCTGATATGCATCTCTCTGATATCTGTCCTGATGTGTTTGAAAATGGCAAGATGCAGATGTTTATTGTTACATTCATTGCTCACAGGCATTACTTATTTCCAAGATAATTATGCTCTATATTGCATGTCTTCATACAAACATTTATTACTGCAATTCTTTTCTTCACAGTATACAGCTTTATGGCAGATGTGGGGGGGGGGGTTACATAAAACACTTCTTACTGTATAGCATGTTGCCAGAGCATCAGGAAGTGTGATTGGGCCTCTGTTATTACGTTTGCTTGTCTGTTGCTGCTGTTTTGTTACTATTACCTGTAATTCCTTATGAACATGCCCAGTATAACAATGTATGAAATGTTTGCCATTCACTCACGGAAAGCTTGAAATCATGAAACGTCATCAGATCTGTTTGCCATTTGTCACTTTTGTAAGTTATTATATTACCATGTAGAATTTACATGAATTTAGACCTGTTGATTCATATAACAGTTATTGGCAAAAACATATTCCGTTCTGATGTGCATGACACAACAGCTGTAAGGTTAATTTTTTCTTGTGCATACATGCTGAAGCGGTGAAAGCAGCAGTGGGGAAATATAGGATTTACAAATTCCCTGTATATACATCTCACATGCAATAACTGAAGTCTACGCATTACCCCATAATCTATCGATTGTCCTTGCCGTTATCTCAGGTCAGCATTTTATTAGCATGTATATCACATTAACTCACCTTTGTTACACTGCAGCGTTATGCCCATCTCACATCCTTTGTTAGCATGTCCATTATTACTTATGTGCATAAGTCAAGTATTGTCATAGAGATTAATTATCATTATACATCAGTATGGCAGCTTTTATTTGTTACAAATGTTTCATTGGCACTTCAGCATATTTTCCTGCACCGACTATATTTTCTCCATGCCTCTCCCCTCTTAATTTCTTCTGCAGTGCAACCAGTATTATTTGTGTACAGTACCCCCGTTTCATTTGCCCTCCTTCAGCATCCTTTCACTGTACTTGTCCTTGTTTTTTCTAGGCTACAGCTTGTGCTCTTACATTAAGTTTCCCTATAGCTAAGTCATTTTGTTTACATTCTGTGTTGGTGCTTGCAAACATCTTTCCATGGTTGTGAGCTGGCCACAGAAAGGTGCTTGCAGATGTGTAGGTGTGATGAGCAGTATGGATATTCAGTTAGTGCTGCTGCTAATTGCACTAACATGCTTAAATCATACAAGCTTTGTGCAAAGCTTACATGATTGTTAATGAATCCCAGGGAATATTTATTTCTGCTGCAGTACTGTAAATAATTTCAAACAGGTAACATAGGGAGCGGGAAGGTTCTTTAAGATGGTTCACAATTTTTGTAAAAGTATATCATGTTATAACATTGCTGTGTTGTTTATCCATGCGGCTTTGCAGTTCTTTTCATTTTGAAAGTTTAAACAGGAAAATTAGTAAAGACAGATGACTCCACCTTGGATCCCAGGAACTACTGCCCCATCAGTCTGACGAGCATGATATGCAAGCCATGGAACGTATTATCATGGAACTTATAAACAAAGACATTGGCAACCTTCAAACACTGGACCCCACCCAGTTTAGGTTCGTGAAGGGCCGATCTTGTCTCCTGAACTTGATTGACTTCTTAGAATCAGTTGTTATGGCTAGGCTTGTATAGGCCCTAGGGCCGATAGCCTAGTACCAACCTATGAACCTATGATAACAACATGTAGTATGAACGACACAAGCAGAGAAAAGCAGGAATATATTACTCTGCACCTGCAGCAAGAGCTAATTTGAAGTAATGTACAGATTTCTGGAGCTATGTCTCCAAGGAGACTTTGATTAAGATGGCAGCAGAACCTGTGTAGAATCTGTGACATCAGGCATGTATGCTTTTCTATGCCAACTGTCCATCAATAGTATTGCTCATTCATTCCCATTCAAAAGGATTGCACCTCACCTCACCTCACCAACAATTGCCATCAACTGTGGGAATACCAGTGGTTGTACTCTCTAGGTGATTGGTTTCAGTGATGACAGCTATCTGGAGTAGCAACCATGCCCTGCCATATAGGGTGTATGATTATTGTTAGCTCATCACCTCGTTCCTTGTTTTTCGTGACATGTGTGATGCAAAAATAGGGAAAGGCAGATTAGGCCAATGGGCTACACACTCTTAGGCACATGCTCCTAAACCTAGCTATAATGTGTAAGCACTGCTTGATGTGGCCAAGAGTACTACATTACCTGTACTACTGCTGTACCTTCTTGTGCCTCTACTAGGAGACAGTGGTGCAACGGGGCAAAATTCCTTCTTCCACTGGGTATGGGTGAGCCAACTTCAGCAACAACCCCCTGCTGATTTCTTCAGGACATGGGTCCCAAATTGACCATATATTCTGTGGGCCATAGTTTGTCCTTTATCCTTTTATTCTCATGAGCTGGCAGAGAGTAAGGAATATGAAGAGAAGTAATGGGGTATCTAATGCATATCCTGGATGAAAGAAAGCTGAGCTGGGATGAGGTAGAAGTGGTTAAATATTTCAAAAGGATAAATAAAGAGAAACAGTACCATTAATTGCAGAAGAAGAAAAGCAAAATCCATGTTTGTGTCACAGATATTCAGGTATGATAAAAGCAGAATAAATGCAATAAATCTAAAACTAACTGAAAAGTTTCTGACTAGAATTGTATGTAAAAACTGTAATGCATTTCACAAGAAGTAAAAAAAAAAAAAAAAAAAATATATATATATATATATATATATATATATAGTTACACTTCAGAAGATCGAACGGCTGAAATATTGAAGATCATATGGTCGAGACCATATGATCAATATTTCAGAAGATCGATCTTCTGAAATTGTAAAAAAAAAAAAAAAAACAAAAAACAAATAAAAGACGACGTTACTGCAGGGGGGCAAGCCCCTCTGCACCCCCATACACCCCCTCTACTTAAATATACCATCTCCAAGATCGCTCTACAGCAGGGAATAGGAAAATACCCATTCTGCACTGTACTGCTGGTGTAGCGAGATCTTGGAATTGGTATATTTAAGTAGGGGGGTGTGGGGGTGCAGGGGGGGCTTGCCCCCCTGCAGTAACGTCTTTTGTTTTTTTTTTTTTGTTTTGTTTTTTTTTTTACAAATTCAGAAGATCGACCTTCTGAAATATCAATCATATGGTCTCGACCATATGATCTTTGATATTTCAGCCTTTAGATCTTCTGGTGTGTGTGTATGTGTCTGTGTGTGTATATATATCTATATATATCTATATATATATATCTATATATATATATATATATATATATATATATATATATATATATATATATATATGTATATATATATCTATGGGTCTATGACATTTAACCGAAAATTTCTGACATAGGGTCCAAATCGCCGAAAATCCATTTTGACGAAAATAGTACTGACAGTGTATCTGCCCTTTTCTCCACTATAGTGCTATCTCGGAGTGAGAATATTAAAATACGGGGGGTGTGGGGGTGTAGTCCCCCACCTACTCAGTTTATAAACTACTTACTTAACTTTTAATAGGGACTGCTCAATATAAAACAATATTAGACAATATTAAACTGTACTGGGTGGGTGGCTTCACCCCCCCCCCACACCCCCTACTTTAATATTCTCACACCGGGAATGCACTACAGTGGGGAAAAGGGCAGATACACTGTGAGTACTATTTTTGACAAAATGGATTTTCTGCGATTTGGACCCTATTTCAGAAATTTTCGGTGAAATGACACTGATCCATAAATATATATTTATATATATATATATATATATATATATATATATATATATATATATATATATAGCAATATGGTGTAGAAATCTGCATTTTATTACCAGTAAACATGCAAGATGTAACAATTTATTGTTTGTGATTTCCTTTCATAAACAGTCCAGTCTTAAAGAAATGCCTAAGTGGAGACTGAAAGATGCTCTCATGTATAATTTTGCATGCTTTACTTTATGAAATCATGCTTCACTGTATCATACTGGAGAAAAATGCAATTTATTACAAATCAGTATATTCCAGTGGGCGAAGGTTGTTTATGTGCAAAGATCTTGTGTGTGTGTGTTTGTGTGTGTATATGCATGTGGGTGCGTGTGTGTGTATGCATATATATATATATATATATATATATATATGTGTGTGTGTGTGTGTGTGTGTGTGTGTGTGTGTGTGTGTGTGTGTGTGTGTGTGTGTGTGTGCGCATGAGTGTGCGTGTGTGTGCATGAGTGTGTGTGTGTGTGTGTGTGTGCATGAGTGTGCGTGTGTGTGCGTGTGTGTGTGTGTGTGCGTGTGTGTGTGTGTGTGTGTGTGTGTGTGTGCGTGTGTGTGTGTGTGTGCGTGTGTGTGCGTGTGTGTGTGTGTGTGTGTGTGTGTGTGTGTGTGTGTGTGTGTGTGTGTGTGTGTGTGAATAGACTGAGGCTCCCCTACAACTCTGAACAGGATAAAGCAAGCAATGAAAAAGAAAAATGAATGCTTAGAGCAATAATGGTCCAGAAATAGAAAAATGAAATGTTTAGAGGAAGCATCTGTAAATTTTCCAAAGTGTACTATTAAATGCTAATATTTGTATGACAGGAAATAAAACATATTTTTGTACAGAATTTACTGACAGTTTATTTACCATTTTTTAAATTCTTACAGTAAGAAATTACTGCAAAAAGCAGAAGTGTTATCATGGAAACTGTGTCATTACCTTAAAACCACCATATTACAAGTGTCTGTGCTTTCATCCTTATAAGCCACCCACATGCAGCCGAGGTAAGGTCAGTTTTAAATCTGTCTCACTTTTTTTTCTTTTTTTCAGTAAGGAATGCTTTTTGATAATGCCTTTGTTAATCAAGTAGCACATTGTATTGCCCAGAAATATATATTTTTTTAACATCATTGTGTGTTTTTTTTTTCTCAATAGGCTTATCCCATTACTTAACAGTAACTCTTTTTTTATCCACCACATACTGTAAATAGCCCTCTGTCTAAGTATACACTGAGAAGGATGTCCCTATTTGGGACTCAGTGCTTTATGTTGTTCCAACATATTAGGGTATTTTTAGTTATTTTTACCTTTTTCCTGTGTGGCATATGCCCAAGTAGGCCTTTAATCACATGCACTCCCACACATGCAGAGCAGAAGTTCTGCCAGGGCCCAACTAAGTACTACACTGCTGCTTGGACAAGTCCTATTTCCTTCACCCCTGGATAAGAGATCTGGACACTAGTGAGTAGTCCCATCTGGCCCCATGAAGGTGACCTTGCCAAATGAACTCTGATCAGCAGCAGAGTTAAGAATAAAGCTATTATGCCAGTATGTCAAATAGGAGAACTATTTATTTAACATTTTAATTAGGGTATCCAATGGTATAGAATAGACATTACCTGCTTATTAACAGCATTATAATTTGCAATGTACGACACTTGTCATTCAAAATAAATAATCTGATGATGAACAAAAAGCAGCAGATGTGTAGAAAGATTTTGCTTGTTTGAATTTTCTCTCTGTATCTCTTTCTCACTCTCTGTCTCTTTTTTATTGCTCCAGTCCCTGTTGCTACCCAGCCTAGCAATTTTGTGCCTTTTATTCGCTCCTATTGCCTTTACCTGCCAAGGGCTGCAATAAACTTCTCATTAGATAAAGAATCAGTCACTAGATGTAATTGCTTATGTAGTTATGGATTAAGTTGCAGGCAGACTAAAGGTAAGATGAGACAAGAACTTGAATCAAATCTTCTGCTTGGTGTACTGAATGTTTTGCTTTATACATCTAGCTTTTTGTCTAGATTCTTGCCCCCATTCATGTTGCATCAAGCTTTGGAAACATAAAGACACATGCTCACATTGGTTACTTCTACAAACATGTCTGGTTCCATAATAAAGACACATGCTCATATTGGTTACTTCTACAAACATGTCTGGTTCCATAATAAAGACACATGCTCACATTGGTTACTTCTACAAACATGTCTGGTTCCATAATAAAGACACATGCTCACATTGGTTACTTCTACAAACATGTCTGGTTCCATAATAAAGACACTTGCTTACATTGGTTACTTCTACAAACATGTCTGGTTCCATAATAAAGACACATGCTCACATTGGTTACTTCTACAAACATGTCTGGTTCCATAATAAAGACACATGCTCACATTGGTTACTTCTACAAACATGTCTGGTTCCATAATAAAGACACATGCTCACATTGGTTACTTCTACAAACATGTCTGGTTCCATAATAAAGACACATGCTCACATTGGTTACTTCTACAAACATGTCTGGTTCCATAATAAAGACACATGCTCACATTTGTTACTTCTACAAACATGTCTGGTTCCATAACAAAGACACATGCTCACATTGGTTACTTCTACAAACATGTCTGGTTCCATAACAAAGACACATGCTCACATTGGTTACTTCTACAAACATGTCTAGTTCCATAGTAAAGACACATGCTCACATTGGTTACTTCTACAAACATGTCTGGTTCCATAATAAAGACACATGCTCACATTGGTTACTTCTACAAACATGTCTGGTTCCATAATAAAGACACATGCTCACATTGGTTACTTCTACAAACATGTCTGGTTCCATAATAAAGACACATGCTCACATTGGTTACTTCTACAAACATGTCTGGTTCCATAATAAAGACACATGCTCACATTGGTTACTTCTACAAACATGTCTGGTTCCATAATAAAGACACATGCTCACATTGGTTAGTTCTACAAACATGTCTGGTTCCATAACAAAGACACATGCTCACATTGGTTACTTCTACAAACATGTCTGGTTCCATAACAAAGACACATGCTCACATTGGTTACTTCTACAAACATGTCTGGTTCCATAACAAAGACACATGCTCACATTGGTTACTTCTACAAACATGTCTGGTTCCATAATAAAGACACATGCTCACATTGGTTACTTCTGCAAACATGTCTGGTTCCATAATAAAGACACATGCTCACATTGGTTACTTCTACAAACATGTCTGGTTCCATAACAAAGACACATGCTCACATTGGTTACTTCTACAAACATGTCTGGTTCCATAATAAAGACACATGCTCACATTGTTACTTCTATAAACATGTCTGGTTCCATAACAAAGACACATGCTCACATTGGTTACTTCTACAAACATGTCTGGTTCCATAACAAAGACACATGCTCACATTGGTTACTTCTACGAACATGTCTGGTTCCATAATAAAGACACATGCTCACATTGGTTACTTCTACAAACATGTCTGGTTCCATAATAAAGACACGTGCTCACATTGGTTACTTCTACAAACATGTCTGGTTCCATAATTAAGACACATGCTCACATTGTTACTTCTACAAACATGTCTGGTTCCATAATAAAGATACATGCTCACATTGGTTACTTCTACAAACATGTCTGGTTCCATAATAAAGACACATGCTCAAATTGTTACTTCTACAAACATGTTTGGTTCCATAATAAAGACACATGCTCACATTGTTACTTCTACAAACATGTCTGGTTCCATAATAAAGACACATGCTCACATTGTTACTTCTACAAACATGTTTGGTTCCATAATAAAGACACATGCTCACATTGGTTACTTCTACAAACATGTCTGGTTCCATAATAAAGACACATGCTCACATTGTTACTTCTACAAGCATGTCTGGTTCCATAATAAAGACACATGCTCACATTGGTTACTTCTACAAACATGTCTGGTTCCATAACAAAGACACATGTTCACATTGGTTACTTCTACAAACATGTCTGGTTCCATAATAAAGACACATGCTCATACTGGTTACTTCTACAAACATGTCTGGTTCCATAATAAAGACACATGCTCACATTGGTTACTTCTAGAAACATGTCTGGTTCAATAATAAAGACACATGCTCACATTGTTACTTCTACAAACATGTCTGGTTCCATAATAAAGACACATGCTCACATTGGTTACTTCTACAAACATGTCTGGTTCCATAATAAAGACACATGCTCACATTTGTTACTTCTACAAACATGTCTGGTTCCATAATAAAGACACATGCTCACATTGGTTACTTCTACAAACATGTCTGGTTCCATAATAAAGACACATGCTCACATTTGTTACTTCTACAAACATGTCTGGTTCCATAATACAGACACATGCTCACATTGGTTACTTCTACAAACATGTCTGGTTCCATATTAAAGACACATGCTCACATTGGTTACTTCTACAAACATGTCTGGTTCCATAATAAAGACACATGCTCACATTGGTTACTTCTACAAACATGTCTGGTTCCATAATAAAGACACATGCTCACATTGGTTACTTCTACAAACATGTCTGGTTCCATAATAAAGACACATGCTCACATTGGTTACTTCTACAAACATGTCTGGTTCCATAATAAAGACACATGCTCACATTGGTTACTTCTACAAACCTGTCTGGTTCCGTAATAAAGACACATGCTCACATTGGTTACTTCTACAAACCTGTCTGGTTCCGTAATAAAGACACATGCTCACATTGGTTACTTCTACAAACATGTCTGGTTTCGTAATAAAGACACATGCTCACATTGGTTTCTTCTACAAACATGTCTGGTTCCATAATAAAGACACATGCTCATATTGGTTACTTCTACAAACATGTCTGGTTCCACATAATAAAGACACATGCTCACATTGTTTACTTCTACAAACATGTCTGGTTCCATAACAAAGACACATGCTCACATTGGTTACTTCTACAAACATGTCTGCTTCCATAATAAAGACACATGCTCACATTGGTTACTTCTACAAACATGTCTGGTTCCGTAATAAAGACACATGCTCACATTGGTTACTTCTACAAACATGTCTGGTTCCATAATAATGACACATGCTCACATTGGTTACTTCTACAAACATGTCTGGTTCCATAATAAAGACACATGCTCACATTGGTTACTTGTACAAACATGTCTGGTTCCGTAATAAAGACACATGCTCACATTGGTTACTTCTACAAACATGTCTGGTTCCATAATAAAGACACATGCTCACATTGGTTACTTCTGCAAACATGTCTGGTTCCGTAATAAAGACACATGCTCACATTGGTTACTTCTACAAACATGTCTGGTTCCATAATAAAGACACATGCTCACATTGGTTACTTCTACAAACATGTCTGGTTCCATAATAATGACACATGCTCACATTGGTTACTTCTACAAACATGTCTGGTTCCATAATAAAGACACATGCTCACATTGGTTACTTCTACAAACATGTCTGGTATCATAACAAAGACACATGCTCACATTGGTTACTTCTACAAACATGTCTGGTTCTATAATAAAGAAACATGCTCACATTGGTTACTTCTACAAACATGTCTGGTTCCATAATAAAGACACATGCTCACATTGGTTACTTCTACAAACATGTCTGGTTCCATAAGAAAGACACATGCTCACATTGGTTACTTCTACAAACATGTCTGGTTCCGTAATAAAGACACATACTCACCTTGTTTACTTCTACAAACATGTCTGGTTCCGTAATAAAGACACATGCTCACATTGGTTACTTCTACAAACATGTCTGCTTCCGTAATAAAGACACATACTCACATTGGTTACTTCTACAAGCATGTCTGGTTCCATAATAAAGACACATGCTCACATTGTTACTTCTACAAACATGTCTGGTTCCATAATAAAGACACATGCTCACATTGTTCCTTCTACAAACGTCTGGTTCCATAGCAAAGACACATGATCACATTGGTTACTTCTACAAACATGTCTGGTTCCATAATAAAGACACATGCTCACATTGGTTACTTCTACAAACATGTCTGGTTCCATAAAAAAGACACATCCTCACATTGGTTACTTCTACAAACATGTCTGGTTCCATAATAAAGACACATGCTCACATTGGTTACTTCTACAAACATATCTGGTTCCATAATAAAGACACATGCTCACATTGTTACTTCTACAAACATGTCTGGTTCCATAATAAAGACACATGCTCTCATTGGTTACTTCTACAAACATGTCTGGTTCCGTATACTATGGCTGATCTTGCCATTCTCTTTCTAATTTCTTTAGAACGACACGTTAATACTTTGTTGCCTCAAGGTTGGACTGTAGTTGTTAGACACTTGATATCCCCTAAATATCAGCTTTCTTGCACCCATGTCCCATGGCCTTTGCTGTTGCAGTGAGACGTCTTGTGTCTGCAACTCTAGATGGCAAGAAAATAAACTTTTACTAGCTGCACTTAATAACTAGACTGGCCGTTTATTTACTGATGTTTATCGTTTAGGGGGGTGTAGTGCATTATATTCCCAACTCTTTCTTATACACTGACAAATTATATCTGCTTTTCACATAATGTTCTGCAATTAAACTATTTGAAAGTCAAACTTTTGGAGCTATTTCATGCTCAAAATAAATTATGTAAATGCTGATTTAGACAGAAGCAAATTAACTCGCAAAGTTTTTACACACACATACACACACACACACACACACACACACACACACACACACACACACACACACACACACACACACACACACACACACAATGGGAAGAAATCAGTTGGGCATGTTCTGTCACATGTATCTAAGGGTGTATCCTGGTTTATTTGTGTAGTCAATGAAGTATATTATTTACTGAACATGTCTGAGAAATACTGGAACTTAGAGAGGTCAGAAAATGTTTACATCCGTTTGTAGATATATGCTACTAGGATTGCCGAATTTCTCTCGCTTAGGGTTACTCTTGTATAAAAACATAATTTATGGTCTAAGGGAAAATGGGTAAAAGTATGCCCTCATTTGTTAATTGCATAGGAGAGATCTGAGTAGATGTGGACACTTTGTTACATGTGAGGTGAGGGGGAAGGGCAACAATATAAAGACATGAGCACTAAATGGAATATTCTGGCTGCATCTCTGAAGCAGCCTTCTTTCATGTGATGTCACACTGTATTACGTGTCATAAGGAATAAAACTGCTTACATGAAGCACACCTTGAGCTTCTGCAACATGTTGACTACAGCACTTGTACATACATTTAGTTTTATCATTTTTTTTCTGAGTAGGGCCACAGTGATTTCTGATACTATTTAACCACGTTGTGCAAAGTGGATGGGGTGTGGTAATGTAGCTTTCTCCTACATCCAGGGTTTTGTGTCATTTCCACACATCAGGTTTATAGTCTGTACAAAAATCTAGATATTGTCTAAGTGGCCTTTCTCTGGGTTCTCCTGTTACTTCTGAGACACATGCTGTTTAGGTTGCCTGGTAAATTTGAAGTGCCCTTAGGTTTATACAGTGATGTCTTTTGAAGGACTGCTGTCACATGGTGGCTGTATCTCATCTTGTAGCATTTTTTGGATATGCTCTGGTTCATCGTGACTCTGAAAATGATTAAGAAGTTATGCATAATGAATTTATGAAGTTATAAATTTATTTATCTAATGAATCAATAAAACTGTTAAAGGGCCTTTTTCAGTTATGTCCTGAAATTAATTTGTCACATGCCAGAGCTGTGATCTGGTCACAAATGGTTTTGCTTGTTGCTGTCGCCCTTATCACTTCAGTCTCCTTAGTACCAGCACTTATCCCTAATTGTGTTTAGACTAGAAGGGAGGCACCTATTGTGGCTTCAGGTGATGTTTTCCACCTGAATTGTGCACCGACTGTAATAAGATCATAGCCAGCAAGCAGATCCCTTCTTTTTTTAAACACGTTAATTAATTCATCACATTGTTAATTTGTAACATGAATTTACATACATTAATAATAATGAAGAAAAAGATCACAATAATACTTTTGTTATTGTATACATGCATTGTTCATACTGTTTATATCACAGCACTTTTTCTTTTATTCTGTTGCATTAGAATATCCTCATACACTTTTCAGTCCACACCAACATACTTATTTTAGTTATTTATTTTAGCATTATTTTGTATATATAATTATGAAATGGACCCATAAAACATTCTACAAGGAAACAGCTCCAGTACTTATTATTAATGCCCACCCCTCCAGGCATGTCCAAAGTTCAGTTCCCTGTGCTTTCTCCTATTAGCCTGGTCAGCTTGGGCATCATGAGGCAATGTAGCAACTACCTCATGTATACCGACAACCCTCTCCTCTTACCTCCCAACACTCAGACGTGAGAAATACACTTATATATCCAAATTGGAAACCATGCACTCTGCAGCCACGACCAGAATAGCTGGTCAAAAGGAGAAGGTCAGCACTTGCACCACAACACATGGAACACATAGCCCTACAGAACACACACCAGCACTACCTTCACATAAAAACACAAACCAGACACTCACCTACACGGAGGTTCTCAATAAAAATCTACACAAACAGCAGAGACCTCCAAGGCAGAAACACACTCGACCACCACAACACAACACTAATCATGAGACACATAACTCTCCTAAACAGTGTGCCATTCAACCAAAGCCCCTAAGGCAAAACAACATGCCCAGCACACTAGTCATAGTCCCCTCCCTCACTTTTCTTTTCACCTCCTTACCAAAATCTAACCCCCTTCTAACTTTCCGTGTATTATAAACATTTTTACTACTCTCTCTCTCTCCTCCTACTCTCTATCTCTCTCCTCCTGCTCACTCATCTTTTTCTTATTCTTCCTCTTCCTCCTTTACCCATCCATCTCCCTATCCTAAGTCATACTCTCTATTAACTAATTCTTAACTTTTCTGTTTGTTCCCCTGCTCTAACCCATTTCTCCATTATTCCTTTATTCTATTTAATTATTTTCCTAACTAATATTTCTTCTCTATCCATAATTTGTCTTCCTTACTTCCTCTGAAATAATTTCTACATCTCTGATACTAAGTACTAATGTGTTCATCTGTATTTTGAATATCTTCCCTTTCTACCTGTACTAGAAAGCCCTTTTTGTTTCATGATTTATTATTTGACATCTGGAGCACTATTAGTCATTGGTTTTGCTAACATTAAACTTGTACTTTTTGTTGCTCAGATACCTACCTATTATATTACTTATTTTTTAAATTGCTGTTTTTATGTTAACTCTGGAGATTTTCCCTCCGGGCCTCCACTGAAAAGGGGCTCTTGCCCAGTCGGACATACCCGGTCAACAAATGTTAAATAAATAAACAAATAAATAAATACATTTGGAGTTCTTATTTGTAGTGGTTTGTGTTGTATACTAAAAAACATGGAGGGCTGTTTTGCAGATCTTCAGAGTTAATTTGTTTCTTGCCATGCAATTGCATAAATTATCTTAAGTTTAATGACATTATTATAATTATAGATCATTTTGAATTTTTTTTGGCAGTTGGTACAGAGGTTTAAGGTTATGATCTATAGTTTCTTTGGTAGAGAGTTTGTTCAATTTGCCTACTCTATGATCTTGAGCAACTCACTTAATCAGATAGTGCTTAGGGGCAACTGGGAATCTGGGCTAGATTCCACAATAGTGCTTAGGGGCAACTGGGAATCTGGGCTAGATTCCTCAATGGTTCTTAGGGGCAACTGGGAATCTGGGCTAGATTCCTCAATGTTTCTTAGGGGCAACTGGGAATCTGGGCTAGATTCCTCAATGGTTTTTAGGGGCAACTGGGAATCTGGGCTAGATTTCTCAATAGTGCTTAGGGGCAACTAGGAATCTGGGCTAGATTCCACAATAGTGCTTAGGGGCAACTGGGAATCTGGGCTAAATTCCTCAATGGTTCTCTGCACTGCAAGCCTAGTAACTATCAATGAATCTCTGAATGTGTAAAGCAACTCTCCTCCTCCTTTCAGGAATGTATGACTTAATATTTTGTAATATGTCTTGCATCCTATAGATATAACATGTATATAATATATAATATTATATAATATTACACAATGGTACCTTGTTAGTATTCAAAAATGTGCATGCTGATTGGTCAATCCAACCAGAGTGCCCATTGTAAATCAAGCATATACCAAAAGAAAAAAGTCCAGTCGCTGAAGTCTGACTGGACTTTCTTCTATTAATACATGCTAAGGCTTTGCAGTTTTCTTGAGCTAAGAGGTTGACAGGTATGCACGAAGGGCATAGAAAATACAAGGAAAATCAGGTACATTATGCAAAACTAAGGAAACATACCTGATTTTCCTTGTATTTTGCCCTGTATCTCTTGTATATCTAAACTGTCCTTCTGTGTTGTTTCTGCAGTCACAATTTGCTTGCTTTTTATTTTTTAAACAAAGCAACAGAGATTTTCATTTTTCTGTTACTTGCTTTCCAAAGCACTGATGTACTGTGTAAGTGTGGAAATGCAAGTCCCATATGCATGTGCAGTATATGGACAAAGTGGAAGAATGCAGAAACAACATGGAAGAACACCATGACACCATTATACGAAGATATTATTTAAGAAAAGAAAGTAATGTCTTTCTTAAATAAGGTTATCATATAACAGCAATAACTGATGAGTGGGTATGGGTATATTGAAGATTTATCCATGGTTGCCTTTGTTTAATCACTCTGGCTTCACCTTCATGATCAAATCACACCAACTGTTGGTAAAGCTTCAATATACCACACCCACTTGTCAGTTATTACTACATTATATGAGCTGTTTGCAAAACAATGTACTGATTTTCTACTTGCCTGTTAATTATTTAAAATTATCAAGAATGACACCCTCCATCCACTAACTTCCAAAATATTCAGAGATACACCAATATACAACCTTAGACATCTTAATCACTCAGGTTGTCTTCTCCAAACCCCCCCAAACTAGGCTTCAGTACACGGGCCATTTTTCTCCGTCCTTGGTGCCAAACTATGGGAATCTCTCCCTTCTATATATTCCTCTTATCCCATCTTCCATTCACAAATAAAACCACATTTCAAGACTCCAGGAAAAAGCAACTCTATCTTCTGCTCATATAACTAAACTCTTCATTCTCTTCTTCCATCTGTATACTTTGCTCTGTCTCTGTTTTTGATTGTGATTCTTTTAGTTGCCGTCTCTGATTTCTACTCAGTACATAATGTATGTATATTTTTTCCACTCACTTTGTATATAATGCATATTTAGTCCCATTATTTCTTAAAGCCAACTATACTATTTACTTTACATATAACATATGTATATATATTGCATTTTGTCATTCACTCTGCATATAATGTCATGTGACTGTTGTGTTTTCCCTAGGATGAGACTGAAATGGGTCCAGTGGGATCAGTGTTCTACCCCAGTTAACAAATTCAAAATAAAATAAAAATAAAATGCGATAAAACTGAAATCATCTAAACATCTTAATATTCTAAATTGAATATTCATAGAAGTCATGCAGTATAGCTGATTATTTTTTACTGAAGAAAGATCAATTGTTATAGTCGTATTACTGAATAAGATTGTCCATACTTACTGCGGTGGTGGTGCTGTGGTAGCGTTGTCGCCTCACAGTTAGACGTTGTCCGTTCGATCCTCAGGTAGAGCGTCTTCTGTGTGGCGACATGCGTGAACGGGCATTCCTTCATTGAAGGTTGTGCGTTAGGCCCAGCAAGCCAGCATGTAAAACTCTACTGCCAATCATTAGCGGACCGGAGTTCCGCTGTGGTGACCCCTAACCCGGAAAAAGCCGAAAGACACAAACAAACAAACTGAATAAGATTGTCCCAGCTCATAATGGAAATATACATGGAGTTAAAAATATTGTTACAAGACAAATAGTACCAAATTTTGTAGAACTTTACTTTATGAAGATTTGTTGAAACATTGTACTTCAGAGAAACAAAACTGAAAAAATCATGAAATTTAAGCAATCCTGATTTAGTGAATAAATTCCAAAGTAAAGGAAAATCCATGTTTGTTAATATACTTCACAGACAGACATTGGCAATAAAGTTGCCAAACTGAGTGAACAATAAAATCATAAATATTTCAGAACCTGCATAGTGGTAAACATTGCATGTGGTTATAATACACATATCACAAGATGCCGAAATATTATACTAGAGGACTCATGGAGATCTTCCTGTCTCTAAAAAATTAACAAATCATTTTCACTTAGTTACTAAATGAAGGAAGAATAAAATAATTTTGTAGTGGGAAGAATTACAGAAGCAAAATGAACATTTTTATGAATTTCACCAAACCAAAAGTGGCCAGAAAGATGCTAGTATACAAGTGAGAAATGTATTCAAAATGGCCTTGGAGAAAAAAAGGCTATACATATTTAGCAATACAGGGATATGCACATGCTCCCAGCTAAGCTCCTGAAGACCTGCTCCAAACTTTTACCATGCTACATGTACATGCTTTACAATAATGAAGATAAAATAATTGTAATAAAAAATGAAGTGACCACACCACGACAATAAGAAGGCATACAATTCCACAGTGTCAATAAAAGATGCAAGATATCACCAAGTAAAACGTTTTAAGGTTAGCGCTTTCACAGTTCACAATGACTGCTTCATCAGACAAACTCATAGTAAAACACACTTCATATTTAAAGACACTGACAACCAATGAATTTCATCATTCAATTAAAAACACAATAGAATCACATGGTAAAATTTAAAGGCAAACTTCATCCTGCATCAAAAAATAAAAACTAAACATTAACTAACCTAACTATAAACATTATTCCAAAACATATTTGATGCACATATTATAAAACTCACTTAACTCTCTTCATTCTCTTCTTCCATCTGTATACTTTGCTCTGTTTCTGGTCTATTATTAAGGGCAGGTATTATACAAATCTTATTAAGTCCACTGCCACTATGAGCACACATCCTAATAATCCAGTTTAACTCACTGGTCTCAACTCTATTACTAATATCACCACCCCGAATTCCATGTGATATAACTTCTACAACCATGAATCTAAGTGTGTGTGCTGGATTCTGATTGACGTGCTTGGCAAGGGCATTTGTCAAAATAGACTTATTAATACTGTAGATATGTTCCCTTATGCGATGTCTCAACCACCTATCTGTCTTCCCTATATAGAGAGAGCTACATTGCTGGCAAACAGCTAAGTACACTATGGAGCTGGTGTTGCATGTGGCAACCAAACTAAAAATGACCTGTTTACCCGTATCGGGATGTGAAAAAAACCCTGAACTATCTAAATACTGGCACCAATTACATGAAGTACATGGAAAAGTCCCAAACATGGGCATTGCCTTCCCTCTAAGTTCATACTTCTTAGGATAACATAACATCCTTTTTAAATTTTTCTTATTTTTATAAATGAAAGTCGGTTTCTTACCAACTACTCGACTAACCTCATTATCTGATAGCAAAATCCCCCAATTCTTAATCATGACCCTTTCTATTTCCTTAATGTTAGTGGAATAAGTAACTGGTATCCGAAAATCTTGGACTACCTTGCTAGATGTAGATTCCCAAGGGCCAGTAGAAAAATATGGCTTTCCATGAGTATTTCTTAAATCTGTAATGCCTGCTAAGATATCATTTACTTCTGGTACTTTATAACCCCTATCTCTGAACGTAGCTTTTAATTTCTCAGTTTCTGTTCTAAAGTCAGAGATCTTGGCATTCAATTGAGAAGCTCTCAGGCCTTGACCTTTAACTATAGTTCTAAAAATATGGGGGGGAGGGTGCATGCTTTTCCTGTGTAAATAAGCATTCTTACTACACTGTTTACAATATGTACTGGTTTTGTAGGTACCATCACCCACATCACTGACAGTTACATCCAGGAAGTCTATACACTCCCTGGAATAAGACATGGTAAACCTCAAAAAAGTGGTAGTGGAATTGAGGTAATCAAAAAAAGAATTCAAGGGTTCAAGTCCACCCTCCCAAACCAGGAAGAGGTCATCCTCAAACCTCCGATAAAACCTTATCTCTGGTTTGACCAATATATAATGCTCTTCCCAATTAGCCAAAATCATGTTGGCGTAGCTATTGGCACAAGACATGCCCATAGCTACACCATCTTTTTGTAGATAGTATTGGTCGCCATATGCAAAAACATTGTTCTCTAACACAAGCTCCATAAAAAGGCAAATAAGCTCTACAAATTTTCCTGTAAAGTCACTACACCTGTCGAGATAATCCCTCAACATGCTGATACCTAGATGGTTTGGTATACATGTAAAGAGGGATTTGACATCCACAGTCACTAAAATTAATTCATTATTGGGTTCACAAGACAAAACAAAAGAATATAAATCATTCAGAAATTATTTTGTATCCCTATGCACATATGGATTCTTATCTAATATAGGTCTCAGTTGTTTCTCAATGTATATTGAGAGACCTTCAGTGCACCAACCCCTGCCTGAGACTATGGGTCTAAAAGGGGGGTTACATCGATCCTTGTGGACTTTGGGCAGACCTTGGATACTGGGTATCAGGGGTTTAAAATACTTATACATTTCCAAAGAAATATTACGTCCTAATAAACAATCCATAACAGTATTATTAACTCTCTTAATCATTGAATCCATCTGTTCCCTAGTAACTTTAACATAGGTCTCAGTATCACCAAGCATGTTATTCATAGCTTGGTTATAAAAATCAAAGTCCATCACTATGACCGAGCCCCCCTTATCCGCTGGTCTTATAGATATAGTACTATCATGCATCAAACTCTCAAGGGCAGCCTGCTCATCTTTGGACAAATTTTGTGACTTTTTACATAGACCTCTATTGGTGAATAATGAATATATTTCATCCTCACACATTGTCTCATAGACCTCTAATGTGGAATTCATATTCGGAATAAAACTACTAGGTTTCCTAAAAACAAAATTCTCATTTGAATCATTCATATTACTTGCCTTAAAATTAATTTTTAGCATTACATTTCTTGTGAAAGCTTTTAAATAATCAATGAATCCGTAAGCAAAGTTTTTTGTGTGGGTATGTAACTCTCTTTTTAACAGTGTCTGTTCACTTTTCGTTAAAGTTCTCCTTGATATATTGACAAGAAGGAACGTGGCCAAGAAGTGACACCAACGGAACCAGTAGCTCGAAAATAAATCCTTTACTGAGTACGAAAAACACCCTTATGAACAAGCGCTTTCGCTCGGTATAGTACCGAGCTTTATCAAGTTACATAAATAACTAGATGGTCTGAATTGTATAGTAATCTTAAAAACCACGTGGTCAAATTAATCAATTAACGTACTTAATTCATTAAAAGAAATTTGTATTAGTAACTCATCCATACCTGGTCAAAATACAGAATAAATATAGATGTCATAAATACAACCATAGTTAAAATACAACATTCATTAAAAATGTTTGTAAGTTAAAAAATCTATTTGTGTGATGCACTAGAGTATATATAATTAAATAGTATAAAAATGAAGAATAAATACTGTTGCATTCATCAATTCCAAAAAGTGCATAACCAATAATGTTAAAACAAGAGCAATAAACAGTGTTAAAACATGTGCTCAAATATAACCACACCTTTGTAATAATAAACTGAGTATAAAATGAATAAATAAATAGGTAAATAAATGCTCTCAATTAATGCAAATAACCCAGTGTAGGGTGGGTATATGTAAAAAAATCTGATCTGAAATAAACACTACAATTGGGCCATCCTAAGCTTGAGCACACTGCTGATATTTATGTTGTCATTTAGCCCAGGTGCCTTACCAGCGTCTAATCTCAATTGCCACATCAACTCACGGTATTCCAGTGTTGTCTCCCAGTCACACCCCCCGGGCATCTGGTTTTACCTGTTCTAGCACCATAAATTTGATTTGCATGTTAGGACAAACCAGAGAGTGTTTAAAAAATGCATTGGATTCTTTAGCTTTAGAAACATCATAAAAATGTTCATAAATCCTTCTCCTAAGAGGTCTCTCAGTCTTTCCTATATAAAAGCTTAAACATGCTGTGCATAACCCTAGGTAGACAACACCCTTAGATGAACAATTGAAATAGCATTACATTTCTTGTGAAAGCTTTTAAATAATCAATGAATCCATAAGCAAAGTTTTTTGTGTGGGTATGTAACTCATACCTCTTTTTAACAATGTCTGTTCACTCTTCGTTAAAGTTCTCCTTGATATATTCCAAACTAGGGTGTTTTTGTCTTCTGCCACATGTGTTTCAGTGACTGGCTCTGATGGTTGTCCGGAGTTAGTTTTCTTTTCATCCTTCCCCTGCTCTGCGAGCATTGTCTCACTTCTTTTATAGGTAATGGAAAAGGAAGACCATTGACATCAGTGGAATTAAATTGTTTGTAGGAATACCCAACATTCTGCTTCAGTGAGGTAGCACAAACAACTCCCACCTCCTTTAATTTCCTCCTAGCCCCTGAGTTGACAGGAAAAAACTCAACTGACTCAGTACTCTGCATGGATGTAGACGGCAACGCAGGATGTACTAATACATTTTTATTGCTTTCTTTCAAAATAGACATGCTCACAGAATGGGTGTCTGCGACAACTTCTTCATGATCGAATGCTTGAGATGGAAACTGTCCCTCTCTTGCTTTTGCTATAGGCTGAACAATTGGCCGCTCTTTAGTTTTACGGTTACGTTGTTCATTCACTTGTATTCTATCACCTGAATTGTGTGAGTCCATTCTAGGTGCATTCCTTGGCCAAGTGAACACACTGTTAGTCGAGAAATCATTAAGATCTCTATCTAGTTTCTTTTGCTTATAAAACAATAGCTTCCGCTCAAAAATCATAGCGGAATCTAAACTATGTCCCAGCTTAGTGTCAACAACATCCACAGGAAAAACAAAATACAAGTTGTTCTGAGTGGCTGAAATAGAATTGATTAAAGGGTCCTCTTCCATTCTAAAAAAGTCTATCAGGAGACTCAGATAGTTGAAACTTAAATCTAAATTCAACTGCTGCCACTTAGACAGTAAATCAGAGTACAAGTCCCCATATGTGGGCATGACCTATATATATATATATATATATATATATATATATATATTTATAATATATATATATATATATATATTTATAATATATATATATATATATATATATATATATATATATATATTTATAATATATATATATATATATAATATATATATATATATATTTATATATATATATATATATATATATATATATATATATATATATATATATATATATATATATATATATATATATATATATATATATATATATATATATATATATATATATATATATACCCTGAAGCCTCGACGTATAATACGATACTCTAGACAAGCTTCAAAGTGATACCTCTGAGTTTGAAGTCGTTTCAGTTTAAACAGTTCATCTTCTAACTGAATAAGCTGCTTGCGTAGCTCAACTGAGTCATAGTCTTAAGTCAGCAACATTATTGTCCATAAAACTCTTACCAGTCAACAAAGCATTACCATCCTGGTTTAATACTGCCTTAAATCTTGTGGCAACATTCCCTTGTTCTTTAGAAAAAAGAACAGGATTGGATTCAATAGATTTCTCCACGCCTTCCACCATGGGTCCTTCCTCCTGCTTACAAATCCAATAAAAGCAAAAAGTACAGGCAACCAGGACAAGACGGGGTTCTTCTGTTAGGGCTGCAAGACACAGCACTATGAAAATGTAGTAAAAAATGAAGTGACCACACCACGACAATAAGAAGGCATACAATTCCACAGCGTCAATAAAAGATGCAAGATATCACCAAGTAAAACGTTTTAATGTTAGCGCTTTCACAGTTCACAATGACTGCTTCATCAGACAAACTCATAGTAAAACACACTTCATATTTAAAGACACTGACAACCAATGAATTTCATTCATCTTGCATCTTTTATTGTTTTATTGACGCTGTGGAATTGTACGCCTTCTTATTGTCGTGGTGTGGTTTGCTTCATTTTTTACTACATTTTCATAGTGCTGTGTCTTGCAGCCCTAACAGAAGAACCCTGTCTTGTCCTGGTTGCCTGTACTTTTTGCTTTTATTGGATTTGTAAGCAGGAGGAAGGACCCATGGTGGAAGGCGTGGAGAAATCTATTGAATCCAATCCTGTTCTTTTTTCCAAAGAACAAGGGAATGTTGCCACAAGATTTAAGGCAGTATTAAACCAGGATGGTAATGCTTTGTTGACTGGAAAGAGTTTTATGGACAATAATGTTGCTGACTTAGAGTATGACTTAGTTGAGCTATGCAAGCAGCTTTTTCAATTAGAAGATGAACTGTTTAAACTGAAACAACTTCAAACTCAGAGGTATCACTTTGAAGCTTGTTTAGAGTATTGTATTATACCTCGAGGCTTGAGGGTATTAGTCATGCCCACATATGGGGACTTGTACTCTGATTTACTGTCTAAGTGGCAGAAGTTGAATTTAGATTTACGTTTCAACTGCATCAGACTCCTGATAGACTTTTTTAGACCAGAAGAAGACCGGTTAATCAATTCTATTTCAGCCACTCAGAACAATTTGTATTCTGTTTTTCCTGTGGATGTTGTTGACACTAAGCTGGGACATATTTTAGATTCCACTATGATTTTTGAGCAGAAGCTATTGTTTTATAAGCAAAAGAAACTAGATAGAGATCTTAATGATTTCTCGACTAACAGTGTATTCACTTGGCCAAGGAATGCACCTAGAATAGACTCACACAATTCAGGTGATAGCATACAAGTGAATGAGCAATGTAACCGTAAAACTAAAGAATGACCAATTGTTCAGCCTATAGCAGAAGCAAGAGAGTTACAGTTTCCATCTCAAGCATTCGATCATGAAGAAGTTGTCGCAGACACCCATTCTGTGAGTGTCTCTATTTTGAAAGAAAGCAATAAAAATGTATAAGTACATCCTGCTTTGCCGTCTACATCCATGCAGAGTACTGAGTCAGTTGAGTTTTTTCCTGTCAACTCAGGGGCTAGGAGGAAATTAAAGGAGGTGGGAGTTGTTTGTGCTACCTCACCGAAGCAGAATATTGGGCAAGGATGAAAAGGAAACTAACTCAGGACAACCATCAGAGCCAGTTGCTGAAACGCATGTGGCAGAAGACGAAAACACCCTAGTTTGGAATATATCAAGGAGAACTTTAACGAAGAGTGAACAGACATTGTTAAATAGAGGTATGAGTTACACACCATCAAAAATACTTTGCTTACGTATTCATTGATTATTTAAAAGCTTTCACAAGAAATGTAATGCTAAAAATTAATTTTAAGGCAAGTAATGTGAATGATTCAAATCAGAATTTTGTTTTTAGGAAACCTAGTAGTTTTATTCCGAATATGAATTCCACATTAGAGGTCTATGAGACAATGTGTGAGGATGAAATATATTCATTATTCACCAATAGAGGTCTATGTAAAAAGTCACAAAATTTGTCCAAAGATGAGCAGGCTGCCCTTGAGGGTTTGATGCATGTTAGTACTATATCTATAAGACCAGTGGATAAGGGGGGCTCGGTCGTAGTAATGGACTTTGATTTTTATAACCAAGCTATGAATAACATGCTTGGTGATACTGAGACCTATGTTAAAGTTACTAGGGAACAGATAGATTCAATGATTAAGAGAGTTAATAATACTCTTATGGATTATTTATTAGGACGTAATATTTCTTTGGAAAAGTATAAGTATTTTGTATGTGATAAATCCCTGATACCCAGAATCCAAGGTCTGCCCAAAGTCCACAAGGATCGATGTAACCCCCCCTTTAGACCCATAGTCTCAGGCAAGTGGCTGGTGCACTGAAGGTCTCTCAATATACATTGAGTATCAACTGAGACCGATATTAGATAAGAATTCATATGTGCTTAGGGATACAAAACAATTTCTGAATGATTTATTTTCTTAGCTAAGCCAACATGATTTTGGCTAATGGGAAGAGCAGTATATATTGGTCAAACCAGAGATAAGGTTTTATCGGAGGTTTGTGGATGACCTCTTCCTGGTTTGGGAGGGTGGACTTGAACCCTTGAATGCTTTTTTTGATTACCTCAGTTCCACTACCACTTTTTTGAGGTTTACCATGTCCTATTCCAGGGAGTGTATAGACTTCTTGGATGTAACTGTCAGTGATGTGGGGGATGGTACCTACAAGACCAGTACATATCGGAAACAGTGTAGTAAGAATGCTTATTTACATAGGAAAAGCATGCACCCCCCCCATATTTTTAGAAATATAGTTAAAGGTCAAGGCCTGAGAGCTTCTCGATTGAATGCCAAGATCTCTGACTTTAGAACAAAAACTGAGAAATTAAAAGCTAAGTTCAGAGATAGGGGTTATAAAGTACCAGAAGTAGATGATATCCTAGCAGGCATTACAGATTTAAGAAATACCCATGGGAAGCCATATTTTTTTACTGGCCCTTGGGAAGCTACATCTAGCAAGGTAGTCCAATATTTTCAGATACCAGTTACTTATTCCACTAACATTAAGGAAATAGAAAGGGTCATGATTAAGAATTGGGGGATTTTACTATCAGATAATGAGGTTAGTCGAGTAGATAATAAGAAACTGACTTTCATTTATAAAAATAAGAAAAATTTAAAAAGGATGTTATGTTATCCTAAGAAGTATGAACTTAGAGGGGAGTCAATGCCCATGTTTGGGACTTTTCCATGAACATCATGTAATTGGTGCCAGTATTTAGATAGTTCAGGTTTTTTTTTCACATCCCGATACGGGTAAACAGGTCATTTTGAGTTTGGTTGCCACATGCAACACCAGCTCCATAGTGTACTTAGCTGTTTGCCAGCAATGTAGCTCTTACTATATAGGGAAGACAGATAGGCGGTTGAGAGATCACATAAGGGAACATATCTACAGTATTAATACATCTATTTTGACAAATGCCCTTGTCAAGCATGTCAATCAGAATCCAGCACACACATTTAGATTCACGGTTGTAGAAGTTATATCACATGGACCTCGGGGAGGTGATATTAGTAATAGAGTTGAGACCAGTGAGTTAAACTGGATTATTAGGATGCGTGCTCATAGGGGCAGTGGACTTAATGATAAGATTTGTATAAAACCTGCCCTTAATAATAGATCTTTAGCCAAGTGCGTTTTAAAATATGTGCATCAAATATGTTTTGGAATAATGTTTATAGTTAGGTTAGTTAATGTTTAGTTTTTATTTTTTGATGCAGGATGAAGTTTGCCTTTAAATTTTACCATGTGATTATATTGTGTTTTTAATTGAATGATGAAATTCATTGGTTGTCAGTGTCTTTAAATATGAAGTGTGTTTTACTATGAGTTTGTCTGATGAAGCAGTCATTGTGAACTGTGAAAGCGCTAACATTAAAACGTTTTACTTGGTGATATCTTACATCTTTTATTTACGCTGTGGAATTGTATGCCTTCTTATTGTCGTGGTGTGGTTCGCTTCATTTTTTATTACATTTTCATAGTGCTGTGTCTTGGAGCCCTAACAGAAGAACCTTGTCTTGTCCTAGTTTCCTGTACTTTTTGCTTTTATAAGATAAAATAAATGTTTGGTAAAAAAATGAAGAGTAAAGAAAAGTAAACAACAGAAAAGTAAAGCAAGAGTGGCCTTAGAAGGTGCTACCAGGACCTAACAAGTAAAGAGTAAAGAAAAGTAAACAGAAAAGTAAAGTGAGAGTGGCCTTAGAAGGTGCAACCAGGACCTAACAAATAAAGAGTAAAGAAAAGTAAACAACAGAAAAGTAAAGTGAGAGTGGCCTTAGAAGGTGCAACCAGGACCTAACAAATAAAGAGTAAAGAAAAGTAAACAACAGAAAAGTAAAGTGAGAGTGGCCATAGAAGGTGCAACCAGGACCTAGCAAATAAAGAGTAAAGAAAAGTAAACAACAGAAAAGTAAAGTGAGAGTGGCCTTAGAAGGTGCAACCAGGACCTAACAAATAAAGAGTAAAGAAAAGTAAACAACAGAAAAGTAAAGTGAGAGTGGCCTTAGAAGGTGCAACCAAGACCTAACAAATAAAGAGTAAAGAAAAGTAAACAACAGAAAAGTAAAGTGAGAGTGGCCTTAGAAGGTGCAACCAAGACCTAACAAATAAAGAGTAAAGAAAAGTAAACAACAGAAAAGTAAAGTGAGAGTGGCCATAGAAGGTGCAACCAGGACCTAACAGAAGGGTAAGGGGGTAGTGCACTGCTGCTAAGGTAACAAAATAAAGAAGTGAATGCATGACACCAGCTATTCTGTTTTTATTTACTGATTTGTTTGTTAAATGATTACAGGAACTGAACCTTCTGATATGCTTTTTCACTCAGCCAGAAGCAGCAGTAAATGAAACCAGTTTGAAACAATTTTAGTGTGAATGACAGGAAAGCTACAGAGCCTTCTGCAATAGGACATCTTTGAATGAAGTTTTGAATGAAAAGCATTGAATACTAGCTGCATTTATGAAATATGTTTTAATATTCATAAAAGGATTACGAGCATACAAAGGTCTTAATTTTGTTACATATGAGTTGCACTAAGTGAAAAATATCCAGTAAGGAAAGATCAAATCGAAAAACCTAAATGTGTCTTTTCCTGAAACTGCAATAATTGGAGTAAAGGTGAAATATTTATTTTTGCAGTTTTTGCATTAAAAGTAAGAATTTCTAATTTGCTCCATAATCATACAACCTCAGAACTGGCACATATTATTTGAAGACTTTTGCAGGTAGTGTAGTCAGGCTTGCAAAAGATTGAGTTATTGTGTTTGCTTAATATTTTTTTCTCTTTTTCTCTTTTATAAGACTACAATGGTACTGGAAAAGACACTTTGTGCTTTTGTCTTTGTACAGTTCTTGTAGAACCAAGACATAGAAAGAACTGAAATGCCAATGGAGGAAATAACAAGAAAATTGCAGTATCTACAAAAAAATGTTACATTTGTAAAAACATATTTAGATGTGAGTTCAGATAAATTGCAGATGTTGTGTATTTGTATGAATAAAAATATGTAGTTCTTTCTTAACTTGAGTGAATTTTTATTTTGTGGTGATGGTCATTTTTGGTGTTACACTCGACCCCCTCTACAAAATGGGAAAAAAGGGGTTAATGCCAATGTTGAAAAAAGGTCTGTAGACTTGACAGTCAATAGAAAGCCAAGGTTATCAGAAGAGACTCTGAGAAATGGCTGCTGATAGGCAGCTGAAGTAAGAACCAACAGGGAAATATAGATGAAGTTTTATGGGAGATTCAAGATCCTTGCACACCTAGCACACATCATTTACTTAATGCTTGTAGTATGCTCAAGTTCCAGGATGGGGAATTCTAATTCAGAAACACCCACTACTCATACATCTGTACATGTCCACTGCCATCATGCAAAAAGTGAGAAAAGTGCCCATGGTTTGAGTATGTGAAAAGGTAATAGTATGCACATTCAGACTGGGACATTTTTTGGCTTGAAGACTGATATGCTGCCAAAAATCTTCTGTCATTTTAATTCTGTTTTTGTAGTTTCCCTCTTAAGTATAAGGTTAATGATCTAAAACTAAAAAATACAATTTGTTATAACCAATACATTTTTAGAATGTCTAAACAGTGTATTGTTTTCATTCTTTGTTTAATAGCACAAACATGTTCTTTAATACACTTAAAAATCGTGCCTTGTCATACCCACATAAAAAGTTTTACATTTACAGCAAGAACTTAAATACACAATTCCAGTTGAATTACAATTATAATGCTCCTTGATGGTACTGTTTCTGTTTTCATGAAATGAGAAAATAAAAGAACCTTCTGAAAAAAAAAAAAAAAAAAAAAAAAAAAAAATATATATATATATATATATATATATATATATATATATATACATACATACATATGTGGTCTATATTATATATTTGAAGCTTCAAAATTTCGAACCTCATATGTTTGACAAGGGAAATTTTCCCATTCTGTTTGTGCAGAGACGTTGCCTTTCACCTTCGAAATTTTCAAAGTTCGATCATATGGTGTCGACCATATGACATTCAAACTTTGAAATGTTTGGCAATTTAATAGGGACCCTATATTATATATATCTATATACAAAAACTGAACCGTGACTGTATTGTTTGGTATAAAATCATGGTTTATCTTTTTTATGCAGTATTTCCTTGGTCTTTTTGATGTTTGATGTTTTTTGGAAGTTATTTAGTCGATTATACATCAAGGCTAAGGTTATTGGATTTTTCTGATTGTAGTATGCAATTCTTACACAAACTTGCTGAAAGTGAAGTGTGACTCTTAGTACTCATAAAAAGTGAGATCACTGGCTTTCAAAAGTGTACTGCCCTGCCTCTAAAATAGTTGTAACACTCCTGATAACTCAGATACTTACCCACAAGTGACACACATTCCCAACACATCCTCCTCCTAGCAGTTACAGGTACCAATACCTAACCTCAAGCAAACAGCAGTTCATGTCCTCTTCTCCATTCTCCCTAAAGTGACTGGTGAAATCTCTTTAGCCATGTGAACATCCCAGTTACCCTTGAATCCTGGTAGAAGTCAGAATCTCACAGACACAAGTATCCCAGTGACTATCTGAGTCCCTGGCCACTGCCCTTAAATATCCCTATAGTGGTTAGAGCTCCCCTTCCCCTTCTGTTTCCTTGTAATGATTACAGCCCCTTGTTCTGGGGTCCAGTACTACAGATATGAGGCTGGGTAATTAATTACAACACTAAGAGTGATTACAGCCCCTTGTTCTGGGGTCCAGTACTACAGATCTGAGGCTGGGTAATTAATTACACCACTAAGAGTGATTACAGCCCCTTGTTCTGGGGTCCAGTACTACAGATCTGAGGCTGGGTAATTAATTACAACACTAAGAGTGATTACAGCCCCTTGTTCTGGGGTCCAGTACTACAGATCTGAGGCTGGGTAATTAATTACAACACTAAGAGTGATTACAGCCCCTTGTTCTGGGGTCCAGTACTACAGATCTGAGGCTGGATAATTAATTACAACACTGAGAGTGATTACAGCCCCTTGTTATGGGGTCCAGTACTACAGATCTGAGGCTGGGTAATTAATTACAACACTAAGAGTGATTACAGCCCCTTGTTCTGGGGTCCAGTACTACAGATCTGAGGCTGGGTAATTAATTAATTACAACACTAAGAGTGATTACAGCCCCTTGTTTTGGGGTCCAGTACTACAGATCTGAGGCTAGGTAATTAATTACAGCACTAAGAGTGATTACATCCCCTTGTTCTGGGGTCCAGTACTGCAGATCTGAGGCTGGGTAATTAATTACAACACTAAGAGTGATTACAGCCCCTTGTTCTGGGGTCCAGTACTACAGATCTTAGGTCGGTAATTAATTACAACACTGAGAGTGATTACAGCCCCTTGTTCTGGGGTCCAGTACTGCAGATCTGGGACTGGGTAATTAATTACAACACTGAGAGTGATTACAGCCCCTTGTTCTAGGGTCCAGTACTGCAGATCTGAGGCTCGGTAATTAATTACAACACTGAGAGTGATTACAGCCCCTTGTTCTGGGGTCCAGTACTACAGATCTGAGGCTCGGTAATTAATTACAACACTGAGAGTGATTACAGCCCCTTGTTCTGGGGTCCAGTACTACAGATCTGAGGCTCGGTAATTAATTACAATACTGAGAGTGTAAATAGAGAAGAAAGTTTAAGACAGAAAAATCAAAGCAAGTTTATTATAAAGTGTCTACAAGTTAGTAACGTCATAGTATTTCATTATTTCTGCTGTTCTGTTATGAAATACCTATAAGCAGTCTCAAGGAACACAGTACTTTTCAGTAACAGGAACTATCTTTATCTTCGCATGTCAGCGGCAGCACTTCCATCTGAAAAACTTTTCTCTGTCATATCAATGCAGTAAAGCTAAAAGCTTCAACCAGCCATTGATGTGTGCAAAACATCCTCACAAGGGAGTTTGTTCATGTAACAGAAACCTGACCATTTTGCATCCCCCACACACACACACACACACACACACACACACACACACACACACACACACACACACACACACACGCACACACACAGTAACAAGATTAAACACTCCTTATTTAACAGCTGGCCTCAGTACATTCTGTGATCAGTACTCTTCCCTGTGTATTATGAACATCAGCACAGGACTGACTTAATTCTGTAGTGGTACTAATAAAACTCTTAATATTATAAGACTAAATGCTGCAGTGTTAACTTCAACTATAACAAATTCCTAAAATACTAGCTTTAACTGTAATGCAAAATTGCACAAATTAATGGTGCAGAATTATACATATTCACAATCTGATTATGAGGAGGTATAACCACATGTAGAGGCAAAATATGTGGGTCTCTGTACCCCCTAACTCCACTTGTATCCAAGCACTGACTAAAGCCTCGAGCATTTGTACGTCCCTGTGATGATCAACGAATAACATATTTTTTTAGTGATGCATGTCCCTTGCCTACACCCTAATCCAGCTTGTCAATAACGAGTATCAATCTGTCTACAATCTTGCATGTAGTGCCACTAACCTGAGTGTCTTGTCTCATTCCTCCTGCCAGCAATCACTGTGACTTGTCTGCACGCTTATGCCTCATTAATTATTATAAGCAGTCATTATAAGCTACCTATACCCCTACTTGTTCTTTCTGCGATAATAGCACCTGCCTATCCCTACCTGTCTAGGAAATAATCAACGTCTCTTGTCTGCCTCCACAAAATCTTGACAGTGTTCAGGGACCCTTGTCCACTGCATTCATCCTTTCAGTAATCAAAACACCCTCCAAACTATCACATCCCAGCAGTAATCTGTGTCTCCTGCCAGTCCTAGTTATCCCAACAGCAGTTGGCATTAATCATTTGGCATCATTACCAACCCAAATCTGTAATTACCCTCTCAGTTGTAGGGCAAAGATTAGTCTTTCTCTCACAACTAGTGTGCCAGTGATTGGATAACTTAGCATCAAAAGAGCCTATCATGAGTGTTGTTATCTAGGCTGGGTTGCTCCACAATTTGATCCACTCGTATATGTTTCTCTAACATAGTACTAGACCCCCAAAAAATCTACTATTCTTATTCCAGGGAGGTACTCCAAAACATCCTATTCAGTATTTGTACCTAAATAGCATTACATAAGGTGTCTAACTATATGTTCCAGAGTGGTAATTTCTCACAACATTATCCCAAACAGAGCCTCTCTTATCTTAACTAGTTAGCTGAACCAGAATCAATCAACTGGGCTATTGATACTGTAAAGATATGAGTTAATCACGAATCCCAGGGTACTGACAGCTTTTTGATATAAGATGGGATGGAACATCTACCAAGTGACACATCATAAGATCATGGAATTTTGTTTAACTGACAACCACCTTTATCTTTCTGAAATATAAAAGCATAGAAATGATTGCAATACAAAATGAACATCTAACGTGCTGAGTTGAAATCTGTCGAAAGAATCGTATAAATCTTTATATTTTCAAGTATATCTGATGTTTACAAACTGAAGTGACTGAGAGTGATATCCTTGATTGATAAGAAGGAATTTATAAAATAAGCTACGAAAAAGGCATTGGAAAGAAAAGAAAAAATAAATCACAAGTCATGACAATAATTCTGTCGTCATGATAATAAAACTCTTTATATTACAAGACTAAATGCTGCAGTGTTAACTATAACACAAAAGAAATAACACACTGGATTTCATGTAATTCTGTTGTGTGTCACATATGGCTGACAGGTCAAAGCCTTGCAAATTACATGAAAAATGAAAAAAAGTGAAAGATATACAAGATTCTGCTATGGGCATTGTGTACAAACTGCTTTTCATTTTAAACAAAGTAAAATAGAAACTTTGCAGTACTAATGAATCTCATGACAACATTGCCCCCACTACATTATTCCAAATTAAAATAAATTAGTAAATCTTATTTACAATTTATAAGTAATTTAAGTCCATCAATGTTAATATTATGTAAAAAATTAAACAAAGAAAGCCACACATTAGTATAAAGTGAGCTGCCAACCCCTCTCAGCCCAGTTAGTATTCCTGTTAGTAATTTGCATAGTCCAGGTGATTATTCTGATGTGTCTTTCTGTATGTATTTAGCATGCTCAAAGTGATTAAACAAACCTTTTTCATATTGTTATAACACTGTATCCACAGTCTACCAACACAGATAACTCAATCACCATGTCACCAACACCACACTCCCACAGCCATATCATCCCATTACTCTTGCCTTCCCTATCCATCTCTCTTTACTTTTTCTCCTTCATTACTACTTATCACCATCCACTGAACACTATGCACTGTATCAAATCCCCCACCCTACCACACACCACAAACCATCCCTTCATACCTGCAAACGCACAACCAATTATCCTTTATCCTTTAAAGTTTCAACTCATCTCTCCTATCCATTACACCTCACAATCCAAAAAATACCCCAGCCTCAAACACCACTTCCTAACTGTATTCTACCTTAAAACCATTGCCAGCTTTGCAGCCCAACTACTACTAGGAGGTGATATCCACCCCAACCCTGGCCCAACATAAAACACCCATACCACACCCAACCCCAACCTCCCATTTAAGCATAACCCACTGATTTACTCATTCTAAACCTGAACATTCGCAGTATCATAAATAAAATAAAACAGTTACATGGAATTATCTCTGTATATACCCAGACATTATAATGATTACAGAAACATGGCTTAAACCCCACATTAAAGATAACTCTATAAGTCCACCTGGCTTCAACATACTAAGAGTTGATAGACCTCACAGAAAAGGTGGTGGCTTTGCCCTTCTTTACAAATCCAATTTAAAAGTCCAGCTCCTTCAAAAAGAAACCCCAGATTTCAACACTGCCAAGACCCTATTCACCAAAATCCTACTAAACCAACACAAACAACTAAACCTACTCAGCATTTATATACCACCAGGAGACAACCTTAAGACACTAGAATCTATACTCCACTGGGCTTCCCACTCCCTGTCCCAAGAAACTTTACTCCTAGGTGATGTCAACATAGACTGGAACACCATACACTCACCCATAGCCACCACCCACATAAACCTATATAATTTCATACAACTCATACACTCACCCACAAGAACTGACAAAAAACACCAAACGAGAATCAACCTTAGACCGGATCCTGTCTAACCAGCTCAATACTGCCCACCTATCTGGAATGCTACCTGACTCCCTCAGTGACCGTAACCCAATCTTTCTCCTTTGGCACAAAATAAAGTCTACTAACACCCCCGCTCTCTTACAAATTTGTTCCCAAAAAAGCTTCTCCCCAGAACAATTCTCAGAAGCCCTAAAATCCTGTGACTAGGCTCCCATTAAAAACCCTTCATCTGGATAATGCAGTAGAACACTTTAATGCCAAATTCCTAGAGATTTTAAACCAACTAGCCCCACTAAAAACTATAAGATTACAAAGTAACCCTGCCCCCTGGTTAAACAAAGCCACAAAAATCTTACTCAAGACTAGAGACAAAGCTTGGATAACTTGGCAAAAATACAAAACTCCCATAACTAGGCAAAGCTTTGCTGAGCTCAGAAATAAAGCAAAAAAGCAGGTTAGGTTGGACAAGAAACACTACTATATTTCCTTACAAAGTAAACATAACAACAATCCACAGAAATTCTGGGCTGCAGTGACCAACATCCTCCAGCCTGGTAAAGCCACCACACCACCCCCAGATATGACAGGTACTGATCCACACATAGCCTCTAGTTGTAATAACTACTTTACCTCTTCAATACTGAACCTGGTAAGTGCAATAATCACCCATGACCTAACATCAACCCTTAAACTACCAGACTAACTCCACCCTCTTCACTTCTAACCCAGTTCCAACTACAACCATTCAAAATCTCTTAGCTAAACTCAAACCTACCACCCTAGCTGCTGACAGTCTCCCAGCTCAATATCTCCAAATTTCTTCCAAGGCCATTGCCTGCCCCATCTCCCTACTCATTAACAGATCTATCTCCTTGCATTCCATTCCTTCGTTATGGAAAACCTCATATATCATCCCTCTCCACAAGGGAGGTCCATCTACTAACCTCTCCAACTACCATCCCATTGCTATCCTATCACCCCTCTCACAAATTCTAGAAAAATGTATCCACCACCAAATCCTTACCCATCTGTTAACTAACAACCTTCTAACTAAAACCCAACATGGATTCAGACCTTCCCATAGCACCAACACTGCTCTAATTAACTTTTCCAATACCATAAACTCGTATAGGAACCAAGGGAAGCTGGTCTCTGCCACCTTCTTAGACCTAGCCAAGACATTTGATACAGTTTCCCATAGCAAACTCCTCATTTGCCTAGCAGAACTCAACCTCAATGACTACACCCTAAAATGGTTTTACAGTTAACTAAACAACCGGTCACAATCTATCAAATGGGGCAACTCCCTATCCCCCCCACTCCCTGTCACATGCGGTGTCCCACAAGGTTCAATCCTTGGTCCCCTTCTCTTCAACATATTTACAAATAATCTCCACCTAGCTACCACTAAAGCCAACATTGTCCAGTATGCAGATGACACTACTCTAATCTGCTCAGCACCAAACATCCAATTACTACAAAGTAAAGCCCAGGAATCCTTCACTGAGGTAGAGAACTGGCTAAACAACTACCAACTAATACTAAACCCCCAAAAAACACAGCTAATACTATTCCACCCAATCAATCACTCCTCCACCACCTTTACCATCATGTCAACCAATGGTACCCTCATCACCCCAGTAACTGAGGCCAAACTCTTAGGCATCACTATTGATCAACAACTTAAATTCAACAAGCACGTATCCCAAACTATCTCTAAAGTCCATAGAAAACTTGGTTGCCTATATCATTGCATACTATTCCTGACCCCCGAAACTAGAATAACAATGGCCAGAACTCATCTCTTATCAACACTACTATATGCCTCTCCAGTCCTCATCAACATTAACAAAACTAGCCTGAACAAACTCTCCACATGCTACAATAAAATAGCTAGGTTCACTGCCAATAATAGATCACATTCCCACCACTGCCAATCCCTAATTAAACTGCACTGGGTAGAATTTCCAAACCTCCTACGCTACCACCAACTGATTATAGCCCATCAAATTCTTTTTCATCTGGGGAAGAGCCCTACCCTAGCTGACATACTAAACTTTCACAACCCCAAAAGGGAACTATGTTTATGTAACAAAAACCTGATTGAAATCAACCCATGCAATAACAGCGCTGGGAAGGCCCTATTCTCTTATGATGTTGCTAAAGTATGGAACACCCTCCCACCTGAACTCAGGCTACAAAGTCACACAAGCACCTTCAAGGGCCTTCTTAATTCACACCTCTATGCTAACCCTCTCTGCAACTGCAAAGACCCCCCCTTGAAGACCCACTACTCCATTTAAGTGACCCGCTGTATGCCTCCATTGCATACACTGTATTCTCATCTGATATACTCACCTGATATGTACTTTTTTTTGTAAATATTGCAAAAAGGGGTTCTACTCCTGAGTATCTTATTGTCTGAGCATCTTATTGTTTTACAAAATTGTTCTTGTACTTCTTTGTTTCTCTTACCTTGTATGCCAGTTATTTATTGTTATCTAAGCCATGTATGTACTCTGTTAACTTCCTTGGAGCTTTTCTCCCCAGGACTCCACTGAAAATGGACACTTTGTGTCCAATTTGATTTATCCTGATAAAATAATGTTTAAATAAATAACCAATAATGTGTATTGCTTATCAGTAAGATACACAATATCAAATTATACTGGGTCAGCAATTCTGTTTTGTATTTTTGTAGGTTATATTATTGTAAGACTGTTCAGCTTATCAACATTGTATGAGTCCATTCTGGTGTGTTTCTTGCACACAACTGAGCAATATAGCTTGGCATTACACAGCTGGCTCCAGTGTTATAGAGGAATAAACCCTGGCCATGGCCCAGTTGAGTTTGTTTAGAGGCTTGGATGCTTGATGGGGCTGGTGGGGAGGATGGGTGTACCCACCCAAGGGGAGGAGTCAGAGCTGATTGTGGATTTCAGTAGTCCAGAAGGATGAGGCTGACCTGTGACCTGAGGGTCTGGGTGTGGTGCACCAAGCCACCCTTCGCTCTGCAAGTACCGGTGTGCATACACTAGAATAGACTAATAAGAAAATGCCTTCATTATTGAGATGCTGATCCTAATGTAAACAGCCCTTAAGGCTGCCTGAATGATGGCCATCTCTGGACAGCTCTTACCCTGTGGATCTGGGTGGATCACTGTGAAATGAATAGACTCAAGTATAATTTCAGATGGTTCAGTGGTCAGCAGGTGTAGGTGCAAAAGCATACAGGACAAAAAAATAACCTGGTAACCCTACCTTGCACATATTCTCAGAACACCTGAAGTTAGGCTTGTTAGAAGCAAATGGCAACCACAAAAAAAATAAAATAAAATAAACAAATAAATAAATAAAGAGGAAAACACCTGTCTACCCCATGTAGGGCCCCCATATGTTATTATTATCACTTTGTGTTTATTGTGACTCAGAGAAAGAATGATCACTAACACAATGGAATGCAGTGAAGCATCTGTCTTGCTGTTATACATTAAATGATAGACACTATGTCTTGTGTGAAGTAAGCAACAGATAACAAGCACCTGTCATAGCTAGCAGTGATACAGGCAGATATATCCCATTTTTCAAGTCAATGGAAAATGATTTTCTTTAAGTCACTCCTGCAGTGCTCTTACACTTAAACTATGATTGCATTACAGCAAATAAACATAACACGTTGCTGGATTTCCCTAGCTGAGTGCAACTTTCAAAAAAGAAAAGGATAAAATGGTCACTGAGAATAAATTCTTTACAATGAACCAAAACTAAATGTTCTTATTTTACGTAATATCCAGTCCCTGAACACCACCTAGAATTATTTACAGAAGCAATAAATCACACGAGTAATCGCAGGCATGCTCTTCATAATATATGCCAGATGATATTACAAAGCATGGATTGATAGAAACATTTTATTGGTGCTGATCTTTAGAAAAAATAGTGTCCAGATCAAAAATGTTATTTTTCTTTTAGAGATTTATAAAAGTTACGGCACTGGATGGATAAATGCTTTTCTTTTCTGTCCTGTAGCTGGTTCGGCATGCATCCCAAATCCATGTAAAAATGGTGGGACCTGTCAAAGCGGAAGAACAAGATCAAGCTTCACATGCAAGTGTCGACAGTCCTACCAGGGCAAATTCTGTGAAACAGGTAATTCCTTAAGTTTTCCTTAAAACACTTTTCCAATAAATCATTAGTAAGTGTGTCACATAGCAATTTCACATGTATTTTCTTAACACATGACCATACAAGATTTGATTTCCAATTATTAACATGGTGGTCATATAGAGGACTGCTCCACCTAGGTGTCCTACATTTATTTCCTTGAGGGCCATCGATCCGAATGCAATCTTCTGATCATAATCATTCATATTTTATTATTGCTTGAGACCAGTGTCTGCTGTTTTGGGGAGATTCTCCTTTCCCCACTTTTGTCTGACCTTTTGAAGCAAGGCAGGTACAAGGAAGCAGTTCCACATTTTTGCTGCTGAGTTAGAGTACAGGGAGTGTCCTGCAGAATTGTTTTGTTTTTGGTTTGTGAATAAGGAAGTGTTTATCATTTAATCTTAAGGGATGTTTTAGGCAATAATTTTGGAGATTTTACTAAAAGCTGTGGAGGCTGTAGGATTTTAATTTTTGTGCTGTGATTAGTGGGTCTATGTTCAGCCATCGAAAAGAAAAAAAAAATCACTGAATGGCATTACATCGAAAATGCCACTCAGTGAAACTCCTCGTGTGTGTGTGTGTGTGTGTGTGTGTGTGTGTGTGTGTGTGTGTGTGTGTGTGGGGGCTGCTTCCCAACTAATTATATATGCAAACTCCGAGACTGCACTACAGTGGGGAAATGGCACATTTCCTGACCCCTACTGTAACGCCATGTTACTTGAGCAGCTTGACGAATGGTATGTTCGATGAGACATGCTCTTCAGTGCTTTTTCCATTTGATGGCTAAACATAGATCTGTGATTAGGTTGGTTACGTAAGATAGTGAGGTAGTTCTAACCAACTGAGTTCTTTAGTGCAGTGCAGTGGAGGCTTTGATTGGGTTTCTTTGTAGCAGAGCATGCAATCATGTTTTAACATTACTCTAGTTTAGTTTTTTAGAGAAGTTTGGAGGTTTGTAAGGATGAGTGGCTCCATACAGAAGTAATGGTAGTAAGTAAGTGTTAGTTATGGTTGCTTTGGTAATCTTCATGAAGAAGGTTTTTTGTTATATTTGTCATTCCTAACCTTTGGTGAGTTTTTTAAATTGTATTTAGAATATGTATGTTGAATTTTAGGGTCTACTTTAGAACGTCGAACACTCAAAATGTCGATCGCTCACATGAGTGAATAATCAGGAAGTCGATGTTGGTTTTTTGGGATTGCAGTACAGTGAATATCGGAATATTTGCCCTGTCCTAGTGCGATCTCGGAGTAGGAATATATATTAAGCGGGGGTGTGGGGGGCACAGCCCCCCACAATAGCGATTTTGAGTTCCTGATTATTCGTTCATGTGAGCATTCCGATTTTTCGTTGTTCTGACATACACCCGAATTTTAGGCTGTCATCTCTGGTTATGACAAGCAATTTAGTATGATATACTATTTCAGTGTCAGTGTTGTTTAGGGAGGAAATTTTGAAGTCACATTTGTCAAGGCCATATACATTGGGGCAACTCAAGTATTTTGTTTTTTTAGGGTTGAGCAGTAATTGGGTACATTGGAGCCAGCTTTCAGTGGCATTAAAGACTTCTTGTGCTATTTCTTGATGATGGTTTGGGATATCAGAAGAGCAAATGAGGGTAGTTATCTGTTTATTGTATGAGAGAGGTATGTTGGGAAGAAGTACAGAGATGTTGATGCATATATTAAACAGTAGGGGACCAAGAATAGAGTTTTGTGGTACACCTGTGGTAACTGTCCGAAAATGGGATAGGGTGGAGAGTCATTTAACAGATTGTTGTTTATCACACATGTAGCTGCTGAACAAGGTGAACATTGAGTGTGAGAGGCCAAGGCAAGACATTACATGTTAGAGTTTGTTGTGTGGTACAGTGTCAAAAGCCTTAGATAGGTCTAGGAATAAAGAGGATACAGATTTACAATTATCCCTACCTTTGTAGATGGTGTGCAGGGATGATATGAGGGCAGGGGTGATACTATATGCTGGGTGGAAGCCATGTTAGTTAAGTGTCAAGAGTTCTTGTTAAAGGAGATATTAAAGAAGTTGCTTGTGGACACTTTTCTCCAAGTATTTTTGAGGGGGAAAGAATAGTAATAGGTCAAAAACTGGATATTTATGTTGAGGTTCCCCTTTTTGTACTGGGATTACATGTGACTTTTTAGGACCATAGGATCCTTGCATTGACCTATTTACAAGGACTGTTATTGGGTATCCTATAATATTGGCTGATATCTTGAGAAATTTAAGTGGGAGGTTGAAAGCAGATGGTGAGTATAGTTTGAATTTGTGAAGTATTTTTTTTATATATGAAGTAGGAACAATTTTTAAACTGAAAGATAATGTCAGAGTGGGAGAGGGTTGGGTAGGATATGGGATATTATGGATGTTAGTGTTATTTTTGGTAAGTGCAGCTATGCTGTCTATGAAGTAGATATTAAATTGGCTAGCAATTTCAAGTGCTTTTTTATGATAGAAGATCAGACTTTTTGGGGATTATGTTTATGACAGTTCTGTAAATTATTGTAACATTGTTTTGTATCACTGCTTACTTGTTTTATTTATTTTTTGTAAGATTTCAAAGCTCTCTAAATCCTGCAGATATTTTGACGTTTTCTCCATTTTTCCAGGCCTTATTGTTATTTTGCATAAGATTTCTAGCATTGTTGGACAGCCAAGGGACATGGTTGGTTTTACCTTTCTTTCATGTAAGAGGTGCTAACTTATTTAGAGTATTTAAGAATATTGCATTGAAAATGAGGACTGCTTTATCCAGGGGGAGATTTTTTAGATTAGACCAGTTGATGGATTCTAGTGCTGATTTCAAGATGGCTGGGCTGAAATTTGCATAATTTCGGGTCCATTTGAGTTATGTTGTTTAACATGATGGGTGATTAACCTACTAGTTAAGTGTGAATGTGGTCACTAAGGGAGTCTGCAGAGGTTGATGAGGTGCTGTGCATGTGAGGGGCAGAGACCATTGTCCAGTCTAGGGTGGAGCTCTTGCCACAGTGAGTGAGATGACTAACTGCATAAAGCCATACAAGTTAATACTGGAAGTCAAAAAGTTATTTATTTATTTAAACTGGGTTAGTCCCACTAGGCTAATAACCTCTTTTCAGGGGAGATCCAAGGTACTATTTTATGCCTGAGAAATTTGGTCAGGGGATCAGGGAACTTCTCTACTCTTTTTGGTCAGGTAACCATAAAGCTGAGACTGGAGGGAAATAGAATGGAGAGGGAGGAAATAGGAAGTGAGTGTTTGTATCTCTTGATGCAGATTGAGTCTAGTTTGGAGAAGGAAATGCTGATGCATGATGATTTGGCTACCCCTGTCAATGATGGACATGGATGCCATCCCAGGGTGCATTTCTGGTCTCCCATCCAATCATCTAGGATGCTTTTGAATAGAGTCAGTGAAGAGGTCTGTTTTATGTGACTAGGGAGTCTATCCCACAGAAGCAGCAGTCTCTGGGAGACATATCTGTCTCTCCAGCATGATCCTTTAATGTGACAAGCTAGGTTGAGATCCCTAGGATGGGTGACACTTGAGCCATCTGACTTGTGGATGTGCAACATTTCTATTTGGGCAGGGCTGGAGATTGCCCTATAGATTAAGCACACTTCACCTCTCAGCAGGCTATACGATACAGAGTAAAATGACAGGGCTTTCAGCCTGTCCATGTAGGTCATGGACAGGCTGAAAGATGAAGTCACTATCAAAGTGGATATATGGAGTACAAAATGCGGATTACCACACATTATGGTTACATAAATCCAAAAAGGTGGAGCAGAAAATGATGTCTTCATAGGTTCATAGGCTCATACTAGGCTATCTGCCCTAGGGCATTTATAAGCCTAGCCAGAGTGTGTTTGGCTTTCGCCACCCATTTTAAAATAATTTTGCTATGCCCTTTTTTTAGGTTGGTATACTGTGCCTCTGTCTAATAGTGACACAGAAGGGATACCCGGGGTAAACCTATGATCTCCCATCCACTCATCAAGATTCCTCTTGAAGAGAGTCAATGAGGGACTCTGCCTAACCTGGACTGGGATTTTATTCCAGAGTGAAGGGAGCCTCTGGGTTATGAATCTGTCCCTCCAGCATGTCCTATTTATTTCAGTGCTGAGGTTCAAGTCTCGAGCGTAGCTCGATGGGATTTGGATTTTCTGAGGTGCAGCATGTCCATTAATTCCGGGTTGGACATGGCTTTATATGTCAGGCACAGATCGCCTCTGAGCAGGCGATATGACACTGAGTAGAGCTGGAGTTCCTTTAACCGGGCAGCATATGGCATCTGTCTGAGCCCTTTGATCCTCTTGGTGAGGTACTTTTGGGGTCTTTCCAGTTGCTGCAGGTGTCTGGTAAGGTACATCCCAAAAGGGGCATTGTACTCAATTATGGGCCTGATGAGGGATGAGTAAAGGGGCACAATGACCTCCCCTGATCTAGATGTGAATCCCTTCATGATTAGGTAGGCTATATAAAATGTTTTTTCTAACCACTTTGGCCACGTGGTTGTCAAATGTGAGATTGCTATCAACTTGGGTCCCCATGTCCCTAATTACTTCTTCTGTACTTAATGGATTACCACCTATGTGGTAATTTGTGGGCACTTTGTTTTTGCCAAAGGGGATGACTATACACTTTTTGGCATTTAGCTTGAGGCCATGGCTCTGGCACCAGTTGTTTGTTTCTATGAGGCCCTTTTGGAGGATGCTTGTGTCGGCTGGAGTGTCGATTATGGCACCCAGTTTGCAGTCATCTGCAAATTTGGTCAGCCACAGTCCTTCCGTGTTGGCCTGTACCTCCGAGAAATATATACCAAACAAGAGAGGTCCCAGGACTGAGCCTTGTGGGACGCCACTTGTAACTGGTTTGGAGTCTGACATGGCTCCAGCAATTCTAACCATGTGGCTTCTGTCCTTGAGCCAGTTTGCAACCCATCTAGTGACATAGGGGTTTTTCTTTAAGCTGGTGAGCTTATCTATAATGCCCGAGTGGGGTATTGTATCGAAGACTTTTGCGAGGTCCAGGTAGGCTGTGTGGACCACCTTCCCCTCGTCAATGGCCTTAGTGACTGTTTCAAAGAAATCAACCAGGTTTAAGAGCCAAACTGGGTAGGATCCAGTGTCTGTAGGTCCCCAATATCTTTATTTATGAGGTCCATGGTGATCCTTTCCGTAGCTTTGCAGACCAAGCTAGTCAGGCTTATGGGGCGATAGTTTCCAGGATCTGTTGAGGCACCACCTTTGTGGAGAGGGACCACTGTTGCTGTATGCCACTCTTTGGGTACATATCCTGTAGTAGGGCTGAGATTGAACAGTAGTTTTATGTTTGGGTTTAGCTCTTCTTGGAGTTCATGTAGGACACAGCCCGGGACACCGTCTGGTCCCATTGATGCTGTGTTTTTTGCTTTGGAGATGGCAGCTCTTACATGAGCATCTGAGATGTCAGGGGGCAGCACTCTGCTGGGATAGATATTTGCCCTTTTGGTGGGGAGGGGGGGAGAAGTTTGCGCTGAACCTGTCAGCTAGGATGTTGGCAATGTCTGTGGGTTCGGTGTATTTTTTGTCATTTTGGACTAATTCTGAGCATACCTGGGAATTCCCACCCAGGTTCCTAACATAACTAAAGAAAGCCTTGTGATTATCTTTAGTGTCCTGTGCAATTTTTCTCTCGAAGCTGGCCTTAGACGATTTTATGAGTGTCCATAGTTTTTTGCTAATACTGATCAGAGATGCCTTCCCTTTTTGGGATTTTGCTCTATCATGTAGTAACTTCCTCCTTCTATTGCATAGTTTGTTTATGGCTGGGGTCCACCAGACAGGACATCTGCCTTTGGAGGATTGGGACTTGGTTTTATTTGGGATTGCATGATCCATGCATTCCTGAAGGTGTTCATAGAATGCGTTTATAAAGGATTCTGTGGTCTGGGCCATATTTTCCACAGGCCCGGGGGCTTTGAAGGATTCCACCTCAGTTTTGAGGAGTGTGAAATTTGCATTAGAGAAGTTTTTCACTGTGGTTTTCAGGGCAGGGGGTGGAGTTGGGATGTGAATATCCAGTGAGATTAGTTTATGGTCTGATCGTACCAATGAGGGATACACTTCTGGTCTGGAGTATAGAGTCCCCATGTTGGTGATGATCAGGTCCAGTATGTTTTCCCCTCTTGTGGGAGTGGTAACAAGTTGTTTCATAGCATTTGAGTTTATAAATTCTAGGGACCTTTGGGCTAGGGTGTTGGAGCTAGAGTAATGCTCCCAGTCTATGTTTGGGTAGTTGAAGTCGCCCAATATAATGGTGTTTGGAGAGACCTTCATATTTTCCAGTGTTCTCAGGAAGGCCGAGTGGGGTTCCTGGGTTTGGGAGGGTGGTCTGTAGCATGCTATAAACTGGAAGGCAGTTTTACCCACTGTTAGTTGCACATGGATAGTCTCTGATGCTTTGTGCTGTGCCACCAACCTGGAGATGTGGGTATCTTTGACAAATATTGATACTCCCCCTCCTTTTGTGGTTTGGTCCAAGTTTTGGGGCCGAAAAGCATGGTATGAGGTATAACCAGGTAGTGCTGGGGTGCTCTCGGGAGCCTTGAACCAGGTTTCTGTTACTGCACAGATATCAATGTTCTCCATGCTAAGGAGAGTTTCTAGTGCGTGCATCTTGAGGTTTAGACTTCTGGTGTTGAGTAGAATTACTCTTAGTTTCTTATCCCTTGTGATACCTATGGAAGTGGGTTTGTCTTTTGAGCCTTGCCTAAAAAAGGCACTATGGGGGTAGCAAGAGCCTTTGCCATTATCCGAAAGCCCAGGGGTGACAGGTGCAAGCCATCCCTAGCGAAGCATCATGGCTTGTCGAGCATGTCATCCCAGGCTGACAGGCATTGGATCCCCTTTGAATGACACCAATACTTAAGCCAATTGTTGAAATTGATCATCTTGTCTTCATATTGTGGCATCATTCTTGGTGAGGGTAAGATGCTACTCAAGGTCAGGGTCATACCGGCCTGGGTTACATGCTCAGAGAGCTCCTCTATGTCTCTTTTCATGTAGTCCAGGGAGGTACGTCTCAGGTCATTCACACCAGCATGGACAATGACTGAGTCATATTTGTACTTGCCTTGGAGTGACCTGAGTGCTTGTGTTATGTGGCATATCCTAGCGCCCAACAGGCCGCTCACCGTGACCTTCTCCTTGTTCAGCCTGGTGAGTGGGACATCAGTGTGCCTGACGATAGAGTCACCTATTACAAGTGTATCTGGTGTGTTGTTTAGCCTTAAGGGCTGTGACTGTTCGGCACACTGGCTTTGTGACCTATGTGTTGTACGTGTTTTGTTTTGGGGTAGCGGTTGCTTGGGTTTCTGCTTTGGAGGTCTCTGCTGCTTAGGCAGATTTTTATTTAGAGCCTCCAAGTATGTTTTTGTGTGTTTATGTGTTTGGTTTGCTGTCGTGGTAGGTCTATGTGAGACTGGAATTGTAGTGAGTGTGGTTTCCTTCTCCTCCTGACTGGTTATGCCAGTACTGAGTTGAGAGAGCTTAGCCTCCAGTATGGCTATATGGTTGCATCTCTCACATGTGTTGGAATTTGTTGGGAGGAGGAGAGGGTTGTCTGTGTACATGAGGCAGTTGTAACATTGCCTCAAGATTCCCAGATTCAGTCTTACATGCAAAGACTGAAAAAGTGGAACAACCAGAGGATGAAGTAGCAGTTGCCTGGTCAGACATTATTCCTGGAGAGATGCTAGATGACAAGGAGACCTCAATATTGGAAGACATAGATATTTTTTTTATTTAATATTTTCTTCCCAGGAAAGTCCAACTGGGATAAAGCCCATTTTCAGTAGAGGCCAGGGGAGAAACATTCCAGATGCATGTTTTTAGAGTTTGGGAGGAAACCAGAGGACCCATAGGAAACCCAAGTGAACACAGGGAGGACATGCAGACTCTGCACATTAGGCACCTCAGCCAAGAATCAAATCAGAGGACCTCTTGCTGTCATCTAAAAATGCTAACCTCTGCACCACTGCACAGCCCATAGTTGGTGGAAGTGCTAACATGGCAGAGGATAAGTTTTGTTGGAAACTGAATGGAACGAGTATAACAGAGCTGTGGGTAATAATGCCTGTTTTATGCTGTGGTTGTCATAAAAGGTGTTGAAAAGAAGCAGACTTACAGACAGTGATAAAAAAATTGATTGAAGACAGAGTAAAAATGGGGAACAAAATTATTTATGCTTTAGACTTTTTTCCTGAAGATATAAGAGCCTTTATATGTTTATGGAACAAACCTTTTTGTGAAGTGACTTTTGAAACTTTTGAAAAAGCAGAAAAATTTGTGATGCTATTTGAAACTAAATCCTTTCGAACATTATGGAACAAGTTCTTAACAAGAGGGACTGATAGAATGTTTACAAGAAAATTAAAATTGCAGTTTCTGACTGCAGATGAAACCAAAAGAGAAATGAAATATTTTTTTAAAGAAAAATGCAAAGAAGTTTATGACATTAAAAAATACTTATTGTAGAAAGCTTTGGAATGGGGGTGGGGAATATTGGTGTGTGTGAATAGTTAAGGATGGAAACATAATTCATTTGCCCATTTTGTAATTGTTAATGGGAAGAAAGGAATGTAAAAATATTGGGGACAAAGGAAAACATGTTTTTATTGTGGCATAAGAGATCACTCGCTAAATGAATGCCCCCGAAACATTCATTAAACAGTTCCTTGATGATAAATTGATGGTTGGCAGTGAATCCTCTGAAGCATATAATATTTTGCTAGTCATATGTTAACAGATATATTTCCTTGGAAAAGACTTCATTGCAGGAAGGGCTAGAGGGGAGAGAGAGAGTTGAGCAACACATTTGGATATTTTAATTTAATCTTTTAATGTGATATTAATTAACAGCCATCTGCACACCGGCACTTCATTTAATAATGAAAAACACAAGAGCTCATATTTCAGGTTACTACTAATGAGCATGTCTGGCAGTTGGTGCAGAAGGTTTGATTCCCTCAGCCCTCATCTACAGACTGTGTGACCTTGAACAAATTACTTAATCCATGTTGCCCCTTAGAAGGGACTGTGTGCCCACTGGGTCTACCTGGTTAGGTTCATAGGTAATTACAAGGCAATCGATCCACAGATCATTTCAAACCTAGCGTAAAAACCTTATTCAGATTTTTCCATCTAGCCTCAAGGAGAGTAAGACGGAATAGACCAGGAGAGAAACTGAGGCTGCCCATCCAATTAACTAGGTCTACCTTGAAGGTGGCAAGGGTGCCACTCTGCTTGACATGTAGTAGAAGTTTGTTCCAGAGGTGAGGGATACACTGGGTTATGAATCTGTCATGCCATCTTTTCTTATTTATCTGCTGATTAAGGTTTTATTCCTTTAACTGAGTACTTAATGTACCATTAGTTCTGTGAAGGAATAGGATATCAGATAGTGTTGGATCTTTCATGGTACAAAAGGCTAGACATAGATCTCCAGGGAGGAGTATTAAGAGACTGACTACAGAGAAAGAACTACCAGTCTCTACTGGTTGCTAAGATTTTTGAAGGCCACTGATCTTTTTAGTTATGAATCTCTGAGATTTCTCATGTTGTGTGATATGTTTAGATAAATACAAAACAAAAAATACATTATATTCGATAATGGGTCTGATAAGATATGAGTAAAGGGGAATTAAGACTTACTTGGATCTAGTGGAGATGCTGTTGGAAATTAGATGAACCAGAAAAAAGGTTTTCAAAACTACTGTGGAGACATGATAGCCCAATGATAAGGAATTATCGACAAGAGTACCCAGATCCTCTACAATAATGTCTGACTGGAGGGGTGTATATCCTATATGGTTAGTGAAACTGTTTTGTTTACTAAAATGAACTATGCTACATTTTTGTACTTTTAATTTGAGACCATTGTCTTTGCACCAATTGTTGCCAAGGTCTAAGCCATGCTGGAGCAATTGTGAGGCAGATGAAGATCAAATAAAAACACTAGTCATCTGCAAAATAGGCCAGAAGTGCTGGTCTGGAGTCAGGGAGGTATATGCAAAATAAAAGAGGGACCCAAACTGAGACCTGGGGTACACCACTAGTAACTGTTTTGCTTTCAGAAGTGTCACCTGCTACACTAGCCCCATGGGTTCTGTCAGACAGTTAGCTAGCCATTGTACATTATAAATATTTATATTCAGATTTAGAAGTCTATCAATAATGCTTGCATGGGGAAGAGTGTCAAAGGCCTTGGTCTAGATATGCTGTGTGCACTGCAAAACTGTTGTTAACTGCTTCAGTTACTTTGTAAAAGAAATTAATGAGGTAAAGATGCTGGGCCTTGCTTTGACAAAGCCAAACTGAAGACGGTCTTGGTTTCAGTGATTTTCAATGTCCAGATTAATGAAGTATGAGATGATGTGCTTAATGGTTTTATATATGAGGCTAGTGAGACTAATGGGTCTATAATTACCATGGTCTGTGTCAGGATCACCCTTGTGGAGAGATTTAGATTAAAGAGTTTAAGTAGGGGTTCAGAATAGCCAAATTTGGCACTGATAATCAGGTAACCCAGTATATTGTCAGGGCCCATGGATGAAGTATTTTTAGTTTTTGAAAGGGCTGAAAGAACTTGTTCCATTGTAATTGAAGGAGGTGGCTAGGATTGTGCAACCTGTGTAGCAGCTATAACTGTAGGTGGAGTAAAATTTCCACTAAATTTGTTAGCTAAGATATTAGCTATTTTCGTCGGGTCAAAGTGTGTAATATTATTGTGAAATAGCTCCAAAAACACTATTGGGTGTTAATTCTTAACTTCCTGGCATAGTTAAATGGTTAAGAAACTATTATTATTATTATTATTATTATCATCATTGTTATTATTATTATCATCATTATTATTATTATTATCATCATCATCATTGTTATTATTATTATTATCATCATCATCATTGTTGCTATTATTATTATCATCATCATCATCATCATCATCATTATTTAATTGATTGCATTAATCATTCAACCATTGGTAGGGTTTCGCCACAATAACATTTTTTGTAACCCTTCTGGAATGAGACCCAGTCAATAAAAAGCAAACAGAACTTTATTTATTTATTTTATTTTACATTTGTTAACCGGGAAATTCCGACTGGACCAGGTCCATTTTCAGCGGAGGCCCGGGGAGAAAAGCTCCAACATCAAGTTATACAAATACAGTACATCCAGCATAATACACAAAACAGGTTACATCATGTATGCTGAGCATAGTAATATAACAAGACTTAATTAATAAAAACACTCCAGGTAAAAGATATAGAACATGGGTAAAAAGACAATGTCAGTCATACTTTGGTAAGAAAAGAAAATATATCAAGTAAGATTCTACAGTTAAAAGTACCCTTTCAGATGACCAAGCCTAAAGGGGATCAGAGCTCCAGCATGTGATCAGAGAGGAATTTGGGGAGTTAATAGTAGTATGGGTAGAGTTATGTGATACAAGGGCATAACCATGTACTAAGAAGGTGCGATTTGAGGGAGTTTTTGAATATGGATGTGGAGGGGGCAGTGGACACAGATAGGGGAAGAGAGTTCCAATTTCTGGCAACGGTGTGGGAGTAGAGCGCTTTCCCTGCATTATTGTTAGCCTTGGTGATGGAGAGGAGAGATTTTTCACTGGATCTTAGGTATCGGTTTGTAGTATAGATAGTAAGTAGGTTGGATAATGAGGGTTTTTTTCAGGATATTTGAGAATATTGTAGGCTGTGCCCAGCTAGTGATAGTTAAGTAGCTGAGAACTTATAACACAGAACAGGGAATTAGGTATTTATTAACATTCAGCAGTAACGCAGAACAAATATTTATTTATTTATTTTGCATTTATTTACCAGGAAAGTTGGACTGGATGCAAATCCTTTTTCAGTGGAGGCCCGGGGAGAAAAGCTCCAAATCTAACAAAAGCTACACAGTAACAAAATTACGAGTACAAATATACATGTGCATAGTAGTAGTATAAGATAGTCAGTACAGGAGCATAACATGCTTTTAGAGACAGGCAAATACTGAGTACACAGAATAGTAAGAGATATGTACGGTTTGAGAGATATACATATAGGCATACGTAAACTGAGATGTTGTTACATTTACCTTATGAGAGATATACATATAGACATATGTAAAGTGAGATGATGTTACATTTACCTTATGAGAGATACACATATAGACATACGTAAAGTGAGATGTTGTTACATTTACCTTATGAGAGATATACATATAGACATACGTAAAGTGAGATGTTGTTACATTTACCTTATGAGAGATATACATATAGACATACGTAAAGTGAGATGTTGTTACATTTACCTTATGAGAGATGTACATATAGACATACGTAAAGTGAGATGTTGTTACATTTACCTTATGAGAGATATACATATAGACATACATAAATTGAGATGTTGTTACATTTACCTTATGAGAGATATACATATAGACATACGTAAACTGAGATGTTGTTACATTTACCTTATGAGAGATGTACATATAGACATACGTAAACTGAGATGTTGTTACATTTACCTTATGAGAGATGTACATATAGACATACGTAAACTGAGATGTTGTTACATTTACCTTATGCAAGATATACATATAGACATACGTAAACTGAGATGGTGTTACATTTACATTATGAGAGATATACATATAGACATACGTAAAGTGAGATGTTGTTACATTTACCTTATGAGAGATATACATATAGACATATGTAAACTGAGATGTTGTTACATTTACCTTACGAGAGATATACATATAGACATACGTAAACTGAGATGTTGTTACATTTACCTTACGAGAGATATACATATAGACATACGTAAAGTGAGATGTTGTTACATTTACATTATGAGAGATATACATATAGACATACGTAAAGTGAGATGTTGTTACATTTACCTTACAAGAGATATACATATAGACATACGTAAACTGAGATGTTGTTAAATTTACCTTACGAGAGATATACATATAGACATACGTAAACTGAGATGTTGTTACATTTACCTTATGAGAGATATACATATAGACATATGTAAACTGAGATGTTGTTACATTTACCTTACAAGAGATATACATATAGACATACATAAACTGAGATGTTGTTAAATTTACCTTACGAGAGATATACATATAGACATATGTAAACTGAGATGTTGTTACATTTACCTTATGAGAGATATACATATATACATATGTAAACTGAGATGTTGTTACATTTACCTTACGAGAGATATACATATAGACATACGTAAACTGAGATGTTGTTACATTTACCTTACGAGAGATATACATATAGACATAGTAAACTGAGATGTTGTTACATTTACATTATGAGAGATATACATATAGACATACTTAAACTGAGATGGTGTTACATTTACATTATGAGAGATATACATATAGACATACGTAAACTGAGATGTTGTTACATTTACCTTATGAGAGATATACATATAGATATAAGTAAAATGAGATGTTAATTTACCTTATGCGAGATATACATATAGATATACGTAAACTGAGATGTTGTTACATTTATCTTATGAGAGATATACATATAGACATACATAAACTGAGATGTTGCTACATTTACCTTATGAGAGATATACATATAGACATACGTAAAATGAGATGTTACATTTACCTTATGATAAATATATATATAGACATAAGTAAACTTGAACATTTTTAACAGCAGATCCCAATGACAGGACAATTGTTGGGGAACATTCGAAGTTTTGTTTCAGGAATAAGAAGAACCTAAAGAATTTATTGTGGAGAGATGTTCAGAGAAGACTGAATGCACATATTATGAAAACAAGGGCATATCCCTGTAGGAGATGTAATACATGCACTTTTATTAATACAAAAAATATTTTTGAACATTGAATTACACATAGATTTTACAGTGTTAATGTTTATGCTGATTGTGTAAGTCAGACTCTTGTATACATAGCTACATGTGAACAGTGCATTTGGTTCTATGTGTGAAAGGCGAACAGATGTTTAAGAGAGAGAATATCCCATCATTTGAGTGATATACACCTGGAGAACAGGAATAATGATTTGGCATGGCATATAAAAAGTTATCCTACACATAAATTTCTATTTATGGTTTCGCAATTAGTAGAAGACAATTTAAGAGGTGGAAACATACAAAATCACACTGAATACTTAGAGATGTGCTAGATAGCCAATGTATAGGCTGATAAAGGAACCAGGACTTAATGGTATGGCTACTTTAAAACCTGCATTGAAAGGGAGGAAATTACATAGATAGCTTTGTTCTTACTGGTGCCTACCTGTTTAAATATCCTTGGATTACAGGAAATGGCAGGATCTGAAGAAGGCTTAGATAGCTGAAAGCATTTGTCCTTTTTTTTTAATCAAGATTTATCCTGGTTCTTGAAATGCATTATTTTGTTGTATTTTATTAAACAGTTTGTTTTTATCAGTTGGATCTTTTACCTCAAACATGGTGGCAAGACTTGCTTTACTTGGACTTATACATAAGATGTGGGGGTTGGGACTGACCACCAAACTAAGTGGACAAGTAGAGCTGAAAAGGTGAATGGGGGTGCTAGACATAATCAGTAGAGGCAGTGAATGTGCAAGAAAAGAACAGATAAATTGTAAATGAAATGCTATGTATGTATCAACAAGGACGTGGGACACAGGGGATAAACACAGATCCAGTGGGGAGCTATGAAAGGTGGATGAAGGAGAAATGAAAGCATGGTGAAACTGCGACATATGACAGAATGGTATGGTATATGGTGGAAGACATGGAGACAAGTGGTGTATACAGGGTAGGAGACTTGAATAAGATGACCCAGGAATTTGGAGGATTGTGTAGGAATGAGCACTACCTCACCAGAAGGAGATGGTGGTGTATGATCCAACTACTAGTGGTGGCTTTTCAGCAGAGCAGAGAAAGGTGATGGTAAGGTTGTCACAGGGACAGCAAGAGATTTAATGGCTTGCAATGTCCATAGAAGAGTGTGAAGGGGCATGCAGAAAAGCAAAGGTGGGGTACTAAATATGGTTGGGTGAGCAGCTACCTTAGAAAGGGCTTTAGAGCTTATGATCACAACTTATGACATGGTTGACAGGGCTCAATGAACATGTAAGGTGTGGAGATTAGTGTGGGAGGAGCCATGGAAGCTTCAAGGTCTGTCCAGATTTGGAACTGGCATACAATGTACCCATATATGGTCTACAGCACCATACTTATTAAAAAACATTTGAATACTGGAGGTGAAGAGTGCATGTAGAGAACACACCACTCATGTTATTGTTAATTTCATAGGTAATAAGTGAAGACACATTGTTCATATCCCATACAGCTGGCTGCCTTCATTTTTCACTGTACATAAGCTTCAGGCCTTTGTTAACCTTAGGAAATTGCCTTGCATTAATAGTGTCCATTAACACTGATTGTTGTAGAGCTACCATATCTGTGTCCAGCATTTCCCACATTCTTTGAGGCAGTGATTGAGATGTACAATCAGCAGTGAGTCAGGTCGCCTCCACCTTCCAATGGTAATATCCCTGGGGGAGATACCTCTGAGAAAACCTAAGAGAACTGTAGACACTGGAGCAGAGGATCTAATATATGCTGCCCCAGTTTTCTGGAATCTGCCCCCAAGATATATGCAGAAGACTTGAATGTAAAAGATAAAAAAGGAGATCATTTTTTGTAAGCTCAATTATTGTGTTAAAGAAAGCAGACAAGCAGAAAAATACAATAAGTTAAAACAGTTTCCATTGCAGTCATAAAAATGTATTTTATGTTCAGAATATATACAGAAATGTTCAGAATAACTTTCATAGATAGGCCTGACTGCACAGCAGCAGGGCATCTGTCTGTGCCACCAGTAACCTGTATTTGAAGACAGACTAAAGCCACTGGTTGTGCTGATTAGAGGTAAGGATAGGATAAAATGATTAACAGCTAGCTCTGCTGAGGAAAGGGCGAAAGGGAAGCAGATGACTGTTTGATCCTTGGTGGAGAATATGAGTCTCACAGATCATTAGGACTAGTGAAACAGTAATGATGTTCTGTTGTGAATGCATTACTCACTCAGCCTCCTAGGGATTCTGACCTTTCCATCACATTCATGAAAGCTCCTAGCTCCAGATAAGCAGCTCTGCACGAGATCCCTTACTCTATGGGGCTAATTAAGAAAGGCATGTTGTAAGGTCCTTTTTCAGAAGAGTCAGAGGGGCCCTCCTGTCAAATGGATAAGTTAGGGGTTCCTGGTAAAAGCAACTGGAAGATCCAGGACTAGGCATAAGAGGAAGCTGGGGGAGTACATCCAGAGGCTGTGCGGGACAATGGAAAAAAAGCTTAAAAGAAGAATAACATTTATAAATATAAGGAATTTGAGTACTATGGATAATGTTTGATATTAGGTTAAAGACATAAAATGGTGGGGGAGAATAAAGGAAAATACAGCCATTGTAAATGTTAAGATTTATTACAAAAGTACTTTTGATTATACCAAAATTATAAGGACTAGGTATGCATCTAGAAAACATTTATTTATTGACCAAACAACATGAAACTAAATTAATGGATGTTGTTATAACAATCTGTAGATTGAAGGAATCAAAATAATCTCATAAAAAGAAATTTTGTAGACGGAAACTAGAGATAAAAGGCTAGTTATTGTACACTTTCCTATTTTAGTGTCTTTTTTTTTCTTTTTTCTGTTAGGTAAAGTTATTAAAAATAATAGTCTACAAGACATAATTTCAAAAGTGTAGAAATATAGAAAGGAGAGGGTATGATGTATGGAGATATAGAAGAATTTAGATTCCTAGATGCTTCTTAGTTGATGTACATAAAAATAAGAACATGGCAACTAAAGTTCAAAAGAAAACCAATGACGAAAGAAATCTAGTGTGTAATTATTAAAAGTATAGCTTAAGGAGAAAATTCATAAGTGTGTTTTATGATACTATGATGGATGTTTTCATTCCACTCTGCTACTGACTTTAGACTACCATATCACAAGATCTCTATATTCCCATCCTCTGTAGTCTCCTGTGCCCTGGTAGGCTACATGGAGTGATCCATACCAGAAGGGTCTCGCATCTGGAAGAAGACCCACACACAGAGATCCCACCTTGTGCAGGTATGGATGTGCACCTGTTGACACTGTAAAATAAGTCAGGAAAGCAGACATCAAGCTGTAGCTTAGGTGATTGATTTTCTATACTGTACCTCCCTTCCTCAACACACTGATCTCAAACTTAGGCAGGGTGGGCAATGGGGAATGACTATGAGCACATGCCCTTCCCTGGGCCCATAGGGCAGTTATGATTTCTTGTTACCCTGCCCCTCAGCCTGGCATTATCATCCTGGACTGTGGGCTCTACAAGAGCTCCACTGGAACAGCACCCAGCGTGCTCCCCACCCCTTCAGGATACATACAATCATCCTCCCTGCCTTACTTTCAAGTTTTAGAGCCACTAATGGAAGTCAAGTCACCTGGGCCATAGTCAGGGCTTAGTCCTTTATGCTACTGGTGAAGCTCAAAGTATAAGGAATTTTTACATGGAGGTTATCTCACCACAGAGTACCAGTTAAAGAGCAAATGTTATATAAAGCTTTTGAAAAAAATATGTTCATGTAAAAATATGTTTTACACAATATGAGAGATTCTAGAGTTTTGCTACAGGAAACATTTAGTGTGGAAGGCCCTAGGGTTAAGTTACCTAAAATTAATAAAGAAGTAAACTATGCCTAGTCCTGTGGTGCAGAGGGTTAAAACCCTCACTGTGACCCAGATGACCCATGTTTGACTAAGTGACATGAGCACGGGAGAGGCCAGGATAGGAGGACAGTAGAGAGTGTCTGATGCTGGTTCTCCGATCCTTGGAGCTGATGTTTGTGGGTAACATCTAGAGGTCATATTGGATTTTGTACCCATGGAGTAGGAGTTCACTGAAGACATACTGCCAGTGGTGTATGAATGAAGCTGGGAAATCATCTATGGCCAAGTGCATGTCAGCCAGAGCATTGAACAACTGTGGAGATGTCCTTTTCTTAACCTTTCCTGTGAGTTGCTCATTTAAAGTGAACTTTTCCTGTCTAATGGTAATATTATTCATGAAAATGCCATTATCCGCATTATATATAGAGCATAAACTCACCTGGACAAAGCGTGAGGATCCCTCAGAATCATGTTCTTTGACTTCTCAAATACCTTTAACATCATTCCACCAGACAGGCTGGGGAGTAAGCGGTCAGTGATGAATGTTGTTGCTCCCATAGTTTTATGGATCTTGGATTATCCGAATGATAGGCCCCAATATGTGCGACTGCAGGGCTGTGTGTCTGACACAGCGCTATGTAGCACTGGAGCACCACAGGGGACAGTTTTACTACCTTTTCTTTTCACCCTGTATACGACAGACTTCATAAGACTGAGTACTATCACCTGCAAAAATTCTCCGATGACTCCGTCATAGTAGGAAGTAGGAATGGAGATGACAAGGAATACAGGAAGTGATGGACAGCTTTGTAAGCTGATGCAAGATTAATCAGTTGCAGCTGAACATCAGTAAAATAAAGGAGCTGGTACTACATTCAGGGAGAAAAAATCTCATCCCCCAGTGACCCCTCTGTCAATTGGGGGGGGGTTGAAGAGGAGATTGCTCAGGACTACAAGTATTTGGGAGTGCACCTGAACAGTAAGCTGGACTGGTCCAAAAACTTGCAGTTGGTATAGAAAAAGGGTCAGAGTACGCTGCACTTACTATGAACACTTAGATCCTTTGGAGTCGGCAACACTATGCAGCGGTTGTTCTATGAGACTATAGTGACCAGCACTATCTTCTTCACAGTGACGTGCTGGGGTAGTAGCATAAAGAAGGCTGAGGCAAACAGACTCAATAAATTGGGAAGGAAGGCTAGCTCAGTAGTAGGAGAAGAACTGGACACCCTCAAAACCATGGCTGAGAGAAGAATGTTAGTGCGACTAATGTCTGTCATGGAAAATACTGACCAACTACTCAACAGAGTGGTGGCTGGATAGTGAAGTTCCTTAAGCAGGAGACTCATTAGCATAAAATGCTCCACTGAATGTCACAGGAAATCCTTCTTGCCCACAGCCATCAGACTCTATACTGCCTCCTACTATCTTAGCACCATCCCAACTACTGAAAGAAACCACATAGTGCAATGTCAAACTCTTATCCATGTTTTTCCCCCCATCCTTTTTATCTCTCTTTATCAGTGCAGTGTTAATCATCGATGCAATTACCCTTTGTGCAATATGCCATACCTTGATTAAAGTATCGTAATGTGCAATACCCCATATCCTAGTGTGGGCAGTAATTAACACAAAAGGCTCCCCTTTCATGTCAGTACTATCTGTGGTATCAAACTCATCTAATACATTGGCTTTGGTCCATAGTGTACCTATGTCAGGTCTTGCTGCTATATATGTGGGATAACATAAGTGAGTATAGCATCTGTCATATCTAATTATGTAACATATTTGTTTGGTCTACGTTGTGTCTGTGTTTATCTGTGCAGTTGTAACATAAGCAATTTCCTGCAGGATCGATAAGATATTTCTGATTCTTGCTTTTAACATCCTCTAACCATTCTAATGAAAATTCAAAGTAAAAGCCTTTCCATAAGGGCCTTTATGATTAATATTATCATTCATGTCTTTAATTTTAACGATATTACATAATTCCAAAAGTCTGACACAAATAAGACAAATTCCTCCTTGTGTGTTCTTCAACTATACATGAGAAACCAGCGTATAAATCCAGAAAAAACAGAAGTGGCGTAAAACAAAACGCTGAACGCCCAAGAACCAGGAAAGAACTGCTGCTAATTCAAAATTATGTGATCAGCAAGCGAAGAAGCAGGCTGTAGTAACTTAAAAAACTTTTATTTAACAAGACTGCAAGGTTAAGCGCTTTCACCCACGCTAATGTGGGCTTCATCAGAACAATTACTAACCATGGCTACAATGTATATATACTGATTTTGGCGCCAAACAATACTATAACATAAACGCCATGGCTGTAATATATGCAAATCATACAAGTCTAATAATAACTATAAAATGTTAATAACTCAAATGTCCTCTTGATAAGACAACTGTGTAATAAAAAATATATAAGCCTGTGAATGAGATTTATAAATATAAAATACATAATTTTAAATATTTGTATAAAAATGTAATAAAATGTACATATAAATGTGTAAATGTACATATAAATATCAATTCCCTATAAATTACATACAAAGTAATAAATTGTTAACATATGTTAATTTCATCAAAAAATACAATTGATTCAAAACTTGTACATCACTAATAAAATACTTTACTAAAATATTTCACTAATAAACTTTTAAATATCCAAAATTGGTTTGACCGCTATATAGTCATTTAATTCAGGTGGGGTTGTGGCATCAGTTAATATTTGCCAATAGCATTCCCTATATGCTAATTTGCCCTTAATATTACCCCCTCTGGGATCCATTTTAATAGTTTCCAAAATGCTAAATCTAAACTCATGGTCATCACCTCTAATCAAACAGTGTTTGGCTAACGCATTTTTGTCATCTTTCTTCCTAATACTATACAAATGGGCATATATTCTCTTTCTAAAATGTTGTTCCGTCTTACCAATATAAAAAGAGAAACATGAAGTACATTTCGCCAAATAAACTAAGTATTTGGTGTTACAGTTTCCTCTCATAGGATGTATTTTGGTCTTATTGTAATTTTTTAATACTATGTCTCTTTCATCCGAAATGTACTTGCATTGTGCACAATGAGCACATTTGTTAGAATAAAATGAACTCTGTATAACCTTATTCTTGCTGCTTGTTTCAAATAAATATTTTAAATTATGTCCCATCCTATATATAAAACTAGGTTTTGATCCCAATAAGTTTGTAAGTTCATCATTCACCAATAGACTGTGCCAATGCTTAGTCATAATTTCCTTTATCCTGTTACTAAAAGGACCGTATTCTATAACACACGATCTATTGTAAGGTTTTACACTCAACATCTCCTTACTATCAGTATGTACCTCCGTAGAGTTAGTACTTCGAGTCCCCAATATAGGGGCATACTTAGTACTCCATTGTGCCATCACCTTAGTGCTTACATTTTTCATCATACTGGGATTATAACCCCTACTAGAAAATAAATGTGTGATAAAATGTATTTCTTTCACCATATCATCATAATCAGAGGTCATTCTAAGTGCCCTTATACATTGTCCCTTGTATATGTTGCACTTTGTTTTATAGGGATGGCAACTTTCAAAATCTAAGTATGAATTAGTGAATGTTTCCTTTCTGTATATGTTGGACTTAAATACAGAATTTTTTCTACTGACTAAAGTGTCTAAATAAGGAACCCCAGTGTTACTACAGGTGTAAGTGAATTTCAAAAAATCACTACTACTATTTAAATATGTAACAAAATCATAAAAAGAAGACTGGTCACCTTCCCATATTAAATAAATGTCGTCCAAGTAACGGGAATAATATAATATTTTTCTCTTATATTCACTGGTGAAGATGATTTTCTCTTCCCAATTTAACATGACCAAATTTGCGTAAATGGGGGTGCAAGCTGCCCCCATGGCAATGCCCTTCACTTGTCTAAATATTTCTCCCTCGTAATATATAAAATTGTTTTCCAGAACTATTGACATTAACTCATTAATGAGTCGAATTCTGTCCCAATCCAAGTTACTATATTTGAACATACTGTCACTAAAAGCCTCCAATCCTTCATTTTTGGGGATACACATAAAGAGGTCTATGACATCTATAGAAGCAAACAAAAGGTTGCCATCACTCAAATGTATAGGATATCTGGCCAAAAATTCCCAAGAGTCATTCACCATATGTTCCACTTTATTGTAAATGTGTTTAAGCTGTGAATCTATAGCTACACCTATAGGAAAGGTTTTCGATTTACTACCAGACACTATGGGTCTAAAAGGTGGGTCCATAATGTTTTTATGCACCTTAGGTATACCCACCAATGTGGCCAAAATGGGATGTTCAACTTTAAGAAACTGGTATAGATCCTCAGTAATTCTGTTGTCCAACATATATTCCTCAAGGTATAAATCTATCTTTTTATGCGCTATATTCAGCTCATTTAAGGAGATAATTTCATAATTATCCTGCACATGGAGAATGTCAAATAATTTGCTATTGTAAGACAAATTATCATACACCACCACTCCCCCTCCTTTGTCGGGTTTCATAATTCTAATACTATCAGTAGATCTTAAATCGTCTAAAATTCTAATTTCATCGGTGTTGAGATTAGACATAGCCTTCCACTTTCTAAGCTGTTTGTTTGTGTGGTAAATTTCATGCGTGACCAGCTTTTCATATCTGTTAACCTCTTTATTCATTGGCGGCATAAATTTACTTTTAGACTTCAAATTGTCAACTTCAGTGTACTTACGGTCTTCTCTACCAGAGGGGGTGGTGTCCTTAAACAAAATAGCTGAATTCAACTTTCTAACATATTTCTTTAAATCACACATGTAGTCTACTATTTTGAATTTAGTCACTGGTATGAATTTCATACCTTTAGCAAATAAACTGAAATGGGCTTTACTCAACTCCATGTTCGTGTAGTTAAAAATCTGAAAATTATTATACCTGCTGATATTTCCTTCGTGCACTATATGTAAATGTTGGTCATCATCTGTACCTGAATCTAAACAACTATCAATGTTCACCACTTTCTCTGTCCCCTGAAATTTTTCTTCCTCCAGGTGTTCCCTTTTGTCCAGTTCTTGTGTACCTCTCCGTTGTTTCCCTGATAAAAATTTTCTGAATAATCATTATCCCTGTACATCTCGTGATCTCTAGTGTCTCTATTTTCCCCAAAGTCCCTATTAAAATTTTGCGAGTTGTTTTTCCATAAATAAACTCTCCTTGCATTGTATTGCTCCATATCTCTGATAACTTTTTTATGTTTCCTATCATATGTCTTGTCTGTTCTGTTCTTCGCTAGCTCATACTGTCTGTAATATAGCTTTTCCCAATTAGGAAACATTAAATCATTTAAAATCCTCTCATTCAAATGTTCAATAGTTTCCAATTCTTTACATAATTTGGCATCGTTATATTTAATAAGCATATGCATAAATTCCATGCCAAATCGATCAAACATTTTGTTAAAGTCAGAACGTACTTCCTCAGTAAGGTCAATACCCATGGGGACTTTGTGAAACCGAAGTCCCATCGGTACTATGTTCGAATTAATACAGTGCAAAAGATAAGCATTATCCAGTTTAATTGCATTTATAATGTTCAATTTCTTACCAAAGTCATAAATGGCATCTTTCAATGTTCCTTTTAGTTTGTGTGTTTGATTGTTGACATTAACTTTATACTTATCAAACGCACACTCACAATCAAGGAATTCTTTCAAACAGTGTTCTTTATGTAAGTCTTTAGGTTTACTAGCCTTATTAGTTTGTTTATTAGATAAAACAGTACCTGGAATAACAAATTCCTTGTTCGCTACATTAGAGTAAGTCTTCATATTCTGACTGTGTTTGGGTCTGGCCCCTGTTCTCCTAGCTTCATCAGAAATATTTCCAAAGGAAAAATCAAATGTGAATTCCGTTGGCGCCAATCCACTATTCACAAGTTCAGTTAAAACCTCTTGGTGAGGTAAATCAATTGCGTTACCCACACTGTGTCTGGAAATTTGGCCATTGGGTAACTCGGGTGAAGAAGTGATAACAAAGTCTTGCTGCTCCTCAGTATTGACCATATGTCTATTAGCTTGCTTCAAACCATTACGGTGTAGTTGGAAATCCCTTTTATCGGTTCGAGTGGAGTTGTTGTGAACTGCTGGACAAACCTCCACTTCACGATAAAACATCTCTCCACTTCGTGATATGAAATTATTCACTAACTCGAATAGCTTGCCAAACTCACCCCTTAGCGAATTCAATTCGGAACGAAGATCCGACAATTCATTTACTTTATCAGGGGAGTTGGTTGCTTCACCTTCCTGGTTCATGATGAACCAACAACAGAACAACCAGCGTATAAATCCAGAAAAAACAGAAGTGGCGTAAAACAAAACGCTGAACGCCCAAGAACCAGGAAAGAGCTGCTGCTAATTCAAAATTATGTGATCAGCAAGCGAAGAAGCAGGCTGTAGTAACTTAAAAAAAACTTTTATTTAACAAGACTGCAAGGTTAAGCGCTTTCACCCACGCTAATGTGGGCTTCATCAGAACAATTAATAACCATGGCTACAATGTATATATACTGATTTTGGCGCCAAACAATACTATAACATAAAAGCCATGGCTGTAATATATGCAAATCATACAAGTCTAATAATAACTATAAAATGTTAATAACTCAAATGTCCTCTTGATAAGACAACTGTGTGCTAAAAAATATAAGCCTGTGAATGAGATTTATAAATATAAAATACATAATTTTAAATATTTGTATAAAAATGTAATAAAATGTACATATAAATGTGTAAATGTACATATAAATATCAATTCCCTATAAATTACATACAAAGTAATAAATTGTTAACATATGTTAATTTCATCAAAAAATACAATTGATTCAAAACTTATACATCACTAATAAAATACTTTACTAAAATATTTCACTAATAAACTTTTAAATATCCAAAATTGGTTTGACCGCTATATAGTCATTTAATCCAGGTGGGGTTGTGGCATCAGTTAATATTTGCCAATATCATTCCCTATATGCTAATTTGCCCTTAATATTACCCCCTCTGGGATCCATTTTAATAGTTTCCAAAATGCTAAATCTAAACTCATGGTCATCACCTCTAATCAAACAGTGTTTGGCTAACGCATTTTTGTCATCTTTCTTCCTAATACTATACAAATGGGCATATATTCTCTTTCTAAAATGTTGTTCCGTCTTACCAATATAAAAAGAGAAACATGAAGTACATTTCGCCAAATAAACTAAGTATTTGGTGTTACAGTTTCCTCTCATAGGATGTATTTTGGTCTTATTGTAATTTTTTAATACTATGTCTCTTTCATCCGAAATGTACTTGCATTGTGCACAATGACCACATTTGTTAGAATAAATTGTTTCAAATAAATATTTTAAATTATGTCCCATCCTATATACAAAACTAGGTTTTGATCCCAATAAGTTTGTAAGTTCATCATTCACCAATAGACTGTGCCAATGCTTAGTCATAATTTCCTTTATCCTGTTACTAAAAGGACCGTATTCTATAACACACGATCTATTGTAAAGTTTTACACTCAACATCTCCTTACTATCAGTATGTACCTCCGTAGAGTTAGTACATCGAGTCCCCAATATAGGGGCATACTTAGTACTCCATTGTGCCATCACCTTAGTGCTTACATTTTTCATCATACTGGGATTATAACCCCTACTAGAAAATAAATGTGTGATAAAATGTATTTCTTTCACCATATCATCATAATCAGAGGTCATTCTAAGTGCCCTTATACATTGTCCCTTGTATATGTTGCACTTTGTTTTATAGGGATGGCAACTTTCAAAATCTAAGTATGAATTAGTGAATGTTTCCTTTCTGTATATGTTGGACTTAAATACAGAATTTTTTCTACTGACTAAAGTGTCTAAATAAGGAACCCCAGTGTTACTACAGGTGTAAGTGAATTTCAAAAAATCACTACTACTATTTAAATATGTAACAAAATCATAAAAAGAAGACTGGTCACCTTCCCATATTAAATAAATGTCGTCCAAGTAACGGGAATAATATAATATTTTTCTCTTATATTCACTGGTGAAGATGATTTTCTCTTCCCAATTTAACATGACCAAATTTGCGTAAATGGGGGCGCAAGCTGCCCCCATGGCAATGCCCTTCACTTGTCTAAAGATTTCTCCCTCGTAATATATAAAATTGTTTTCCAGAACTATTGACATTAACTCATTAATGAGTCGAATTCTGTCCCAATCCAAGTTACTATATTTGAACATACTGTCACTAAAAGCCTCCAATCCTTCATTTTTGGGGATACACATAAAGAGGTCTATGACATCTGTAGAAGCAAACAAAAGGTTGCCATCACTCAAATGTATAGGATATCTGGCCAAAAATTCCCAAGAGTCCTTCACCATATGTTCCACTTTATTGTAAATGTGTTTAAGCTGTGAATCTATAGCTACACCTATAGGAAAGGTTTTCGATTTACTACCAGACACTATGGGTCTAAAAGGTGGGTCCGCAATGTTTTTATGCACCTTAGGTATACCCACCAATGTGGCCAAAATGGGATGTTCAACTTTAAGAAACTGGTATAGATCCTCAGTAATTCTGTTGTCCAACATATATTCCTCAAGGTATAAATCTATCTTTTTGTACGCTATATTCAGCTCATTTAAGGAGATAATTTCATAATTATCCTGCACATGGAGAATGTCAAATAATTTGCTATTGTAAGTCAAATTATCATACACCACCACTCCCCCTCCTTTGTCGGGTTTCATAATTCTAATACTATCAGTAGATCTTAAATCGTCTAAAATTCTAATTTCATCGGTGTTGAGATTAGACATAGCCTTCCACTTTCTAAGCTGTTTGTTTGTGTGGTAAATTTCATGCGTGACCAGCTTTTCATATCTGTTAACCTCTTTATTCATTGGCGGCATAAATTTACTTTTAGACTTCAAATTGTCAACTTCAGTGTACTTACGGTCTTCTCTACCAGAGGGGGTGGTGTCCTTAAACAAAATAGCTGAATTCAACTTTCTAACATATTTCTTTAAATCCCATATGTAGTCTACTATTTTGAATTTAGTCACTGGTATGAATTTCATACCTTTAGCAAATAAACTGAAATGGGCTTTACTCAACTCCATGTTCGTGTAGTTAAAAATCTGAAAATTATTATACCTGCTGATATTTCCTTCGTGCACTATATGTAAATGTTGGTCATCATCTGTACCTGAATCTAAACAACTATCAATGTTCACCACTTTCTCTGTCCCCTGAAATTTTTCTTCCTCCAGGTGTTCCCTTTTGTCCAGTTCTTGTGTACCTCTCTGTTGTTTCCCTGATAAAAATTTTCTGAATAGGTTCATAGGTTCATAGGTTTATACTAGGCTATCTGCCCTAAGGCATTTATAAGCCTAGCCCAAATTTTTGTGGCTTACGCCACCCCTTATATGAAAAAATACTGTGCCCATTAGTTTGTTGTGCCTCTGTCCAGTAGTGACACAGAGATGATTCCCGGAGTAAACCTACGATCTCCCATCCACAGGTCTAGATTTCTCTTGAACAGAGTCAGCGAGGTGCTCTGCCTCACATGGACCGGGATTTTATTCCACAGCATAGGGAGTCTCTGAGTGATAAATCTATCCCTCCAGCATGTCCTATTTATATCCGTGCTAAGGTTTAAGTCGCTTGCTCTAGTGGTTTTGGTGGATTTGGAGTTTTTGAGGTGGAGCATGTCCATTAATTCCGGGTTGGACATGGCCTTGTATGTCAGGCACATGTCACCTCTGAGCAGACGGTATGCGACTGAATAGAGCTGGAGTTTCTTCAATCTGGCAGCATATGACAGATTTTGGAGTCCCTTTATACTTTTGGTGAGGAACTTTTGGGGTCTCTCCAATTGCTGCAGATGTTGGGTGAGATACATCCCGAATGGGGCATTGTACTCGATCATTGGTCTGATAAGTGAAGAGTACAGGGGAACAATGACCTCACTAGATCTGGATGTGAATCCCTTCATGATCAGGTGGGCAATGTAGAAGGTCTTTCTAACCACTTTAGCAACGTGAGTGTCAAAGAAAGGCCACTGTCAACCTGGGTCCCCAGGTCCCTGATAACCTCTTCTGTGCTTAGTGGATTGCCACCTATATGGTAGCTTGGGGTTACCTTGTTTTTCCCGAAGGGTATGACTATACATTTTTAGCGTTTAACTTCAGGCCATGGCTCTGGCACCAGCTATCTGTTTCCGTGAGTCCCTTCTGAAGGATATCCGTGTCCGATGCACTTTCCACTATGGCGCCCAGTTTGCAGTCGTCTGCAAACTTTGTCAGCCAAAGTCCTCCCATGTTGGCCTGTACTTCTGAGAAGTAGATGCCAAACAATAGGGGGCCAAGGACCGAGCCCTGTGGGACACCACTTGTGACCGGCTTGGAGTCTGACATAGCGCCAGCAACTCTAACCCTGTGGGTTCTGTCCTTAAGCCAGTTTGCAACCCATCTTGTGACATATGGGTTTACATTTAAGCTGGTAAGTTTTTCTACAATACCCGAGTGGGGTATTGTGTCGAAAGCCTTTGCAAGGTCAAGGTAGGCTGTATGGACTGCCTTTCCCTCATCAATGTCCCTGTACATCTCGTGATCTCTAGTGTCTCTATTTTCCCCAAAGTCCCCATTAAAATTTTGCGAGTTGTTTTTCCATAAATAAACTCTCCCTGCATTGTATTGCTCCATATCTCTGATAACTTTTTTATGTTTCCTATCATATGTCTTGTCTGTTCTGTTCTTTGCTAGCTCATACTGTTTGTAATATAGCTTTTCCCAATTAGGAAACATTAAATCATTTAAAATCCTCTCATTCAAATGTTCAATAGTTTCCAATTCTTTACATAATTTGGCATCGTTATATTTAATAAGCATATGCATAAATTCCATGCCAAATCGATCAAACATTTTGTTAAAGTCAGAACGTACTTCCTCAGTAAGGTCAATACCCATGGGGACTTTGTGAAACCAAAGTCCCATCGGTACTATGTTCGAATTAATACAGTGCAAAAGATAAGCATTATCCAGTTTAATTGCATTTATAATGTTCAATATCTTACCAAAGTCATACATGGCATCTTTCAATGTTCCTTTTAGTTTGTGTGTTTGATTGTTGACATTAACTTTATACTTATCAAACGCACACTCACAATCAAGGAATTCTTTCAAACAGTGTTATTTATGTAAGTCTTTAGGTTTACTAGCCTTATTAGTTTGTTTATTAGATAAAACAGTACCTGGAATAACAAATTCCTTGTTCGCTACATTAGAGTAAGTCTTCATATTCTGACTGTGTTTGGGTCTGGCCCCCGTTCTCCTAGCTTCATCAGAAATATTTCCAAAGGAAAAATCAAATGTGAATTCCGTTGGCGCCAATCTACTATTCACAAGTTCAGTTAAAACCTGTTGGTGAGGTAAATCAATTGCGTTACCCACACTGTGTCTGGAAATTTGGCCATTGGGTAACTCGGGTGAAGAAGTGATAACAAAGTCTTCCTGCTCCTCAGTATTGACCATATGTCTATTAGCTTGCTTCAAACCATCACGGTGTAGTTGGAAATCCATTTTATCAGTTCGAGTGGAGTTGTTGTGAACTGCTGGACAAACCTCCGCTTCACGATAAAACATCTCTCCACTTCGTGATATGAAATTATTCACTAACTCGAATAGCTTGCCAAACTCACCCCTTAGCGAATTCAATTTGGAACGAAGATCCGACAATTCATTTACTTTATCAGGGGAGTTGGTTGCTTCACCTTCCTGGTTCATGATGAACCAACAACAGAACAACCAGCGTATAAATCCAGAAAAAACAGAAGTGGCGTAAAAAAAAACGCTGAACGCCCAAGAACCAGGAAAGAACTGCTGCTAATTCAAAATTATGTGATCAGCAAGCGAAGAAGCAGGCTGTAGTAACTTAAAAAAAACTTTTATTTAACAAGACTGCAAGGTTAAGCGCTTTCACCCACGCTAATGTGGGCTTCATCAGAACAATTAATAACCATGGCTACAATGTATATATACTGATTTTGGCGCCAAACAATACTATAACATAAAAGCCATGGCTGTAATATATGCAAATCATACAAGTCTAATAATAACTATAAAATGTTAATAACTCAAATGTCCTCTTGATAAGACAACTGTGTGCTAAAAAATATATAAGCCTGTGAATGAGATTTATAAATATAAAATACATAATTTTAAATATTTGTATAAAAATGTAATAAAATGTACATATAAATGTGTAAATGTACATATAAATATCAATTCCCTATAAATTACATACAAAGTAATAAATTGTTAACATATGTTAATTTCATCAAAAAATACAATTGATTCAAAACTTATACATCACTAATAAAATACTTTACTAAAATATTTCACTAATAAACTTTTAAATATCCAAAATTGGTTTGACCGCTATATAGTCATTTAATCCAGGTGGGGTTGTGGCATCAGTTAATATTTGCCAATATCATTCCCTATATGCTAATTTGCCCTTAATATTACCCCCTCTGGGATCCATTTTAATAGTTTCCAAAATGCTAAATCTAAACTCATGGTCATCACCTCTAATCAAACAGTGTTTGGCTAACGCATTTTTGTCATCTTTCTTCCTAATACTATACAAATGGGCATATATTCTCTTTCTAAAATGTTGTTCCGTCTTACCAATATAAAAAGAGAAACATGAAGTACATTTCGCCAAATAAACTAAGTATTTGGTGTTACAGTTTCCTCTCATAGGATGTATTTTGGTCTTATTGTAATTTTTTAATACTATGTCTCTTTCATCCGAAATGTACTTGCATTGTGCACAATGACCACATTTGTTAGAATAAAATGAACTCTGTATAGCCTTATTCTTGCTGCTTGTTTCAAATAAATATTTTAAATTATGTCCCATCCTATATACAAAACTAGGTTTTGACCCCAATAAGTTTGTAAGTTCATCATTCACCAATAGACTGTGCCAATGCTTAGTCATAATTTCCTTTATCCTGTTACTAAAAGGACCGTATTCTATAACACACGATCTATTGTAAGGTTTTACACTCAACATCTCCTTACTATCAGTATGTACCTCCGTAGAGTTAGTACATCGAGTCCCCAATATAGGGGCATACTTAGTACTCCATTGTGCCATCACCTTAGTGCTTACATTTTTCATCATACTGGGATTATAACCCCTACTAGAAAATAAATGTGTGATAAAATGTATTTCTTTCACCATATCATCATAATCAGAGGTCATTCTAAGTGCCCTTATACATTGTCCCTTGTATATGTTGCACTTTGTTTTATAGGGATGGCAACTTTCAAAATCTAAGTATGAATTAGTGAATGTTTCCTTTCTGTATATGTTGGACTTAAATACAGAATTTTTTCTACTGACTAAAGTGTCTAAATAAGGAACCCCAGTGTTACTACAGGTGTAAGTGAATTTCAAAAAATCACTACTACTATTTAAATATGTAACAAAATCATAAAAAGAAGACTGGTCACCTTCCCATATTAAATAAATGTCGTCCAAGTAACGGGAATAATATAATATTTTTCTCTTATATTCACTGGTGAAGATGATTTTCTCTTCCCAATTTAACATGACCAAATTTGCGTAAATGGGGGCGCAAGCTGCCCCCATGGCAATGCCCTTCACTTGTCTAAAGATTTCTCCCTCGTAATATATAAAATTGTTTTCCAGAACTATTGACATTAACTCATTAATGAGTCGAATTCTGTCCCAATCCAAGTTACTATATTTGAACATACTGTCACTAAAAGCCTCCAATCCTTCATTTTTGGGGATACACATAAAGAGGTCTATGACATCTATAGAAGCAAACAAAAGGTTGCCATCACTCAAATGTATAGGATATCTGGCCAAAAATTCCCAAGAGTCATTCACCATATGTTCCACTTTATTGTAAATGTGTTTAAGCTGTGAATCTATAGCTACACCTATAGGAAAGGTTTTCGATTTACTACCAGACACTATGGGTCTAAAAGGTGGGTCCGCAATGTTTTTATGCACCTTAGGTATACCCACCAATGTGGCCAAAATGGGATGTTCAACTTTAAGAAACTGGTATAGATCCTCAGTAATTCTGTTGTCCAACATATATTCCTCAAGGTATAAATCTATCTTTTTGTACGCTATATTCAGCTCATTTAAGGAGATAATTTCATAATTATCCTGCACATGGAGAATGTCAAATAATTTGCTATTGTAAGACAAATTATCATACACCACCACTCCCCCTCCTTTGTCGGGTTTCATAATTCTAATACTATCAGTAGATCTTAAATCGTCTAAAATTCTAATTTCATCGGTGTTGAGATTAGACATAGCCTTCCACTTTCTAAGCTGTTTGTTTGTGTGGTAAATTTCATGCATGACCAGCTTTTCATATCTGTTAACCTCTTTATTCATTGGCGGCATAAATTTACTTTTAGACTTCAAATTGTCAACTTCAGTGTACTTACGGTCTTCTCTACCAGAGGGGGTGGTGTCCTTAAACAAAATAGCTGAATTCAACTTTCTAACATATTTCTTTAAATCCCATATGTAGTCTACTATTTTGAATTTAGTCACTGGTATGAATTTCATACCTTTAGCAAATAAACTGAAATGGGCTTTACTCAACTCCATGTTCGTGTAGTTAAAAATCTGAAAATTATTATACCTGCTGATATTTCCTTCGTGCACTATATGTAAATGTTGGTCATCATCTGTACCTGAATCTAAACAACTATCAATGTTCACCACTTTCTCTGTCCTCTGAAATTTTTCTTCCTCCAGGTGTTCCCTATTGTCCAGTTCTTGTGTACCCCTCTGTTGTTTCCCTGATAAAAATTTTCTGAATAATCATTATCCCTGTACATCTCGTGATCTCTAGTGTCTCTATTTTCCCCAAAGTCCCTATTAAAATTTTGCGAGTTGTTTTTCCATAAATAAACTCTCCCTGCATTGTATTGCTCCATATCTCTGATAACTTTTTTATGTTTCCTGTCATATGTCTTGTCTGTTCTGTTCTTCGCTAGCTCATACTGTTTGTAATATAGCTTTTCCCAATTAGGAAACATTAAATCATTTAAAATCCTCTCATTCAAATGTTCAATAGTTTCCAATTCTTTACACAATTTGGCATCGTTATATTTAATAAGCATATGCATAAATTCCATGCCAAATCGATCAAACATTTTGTTAAAGTCAGAACGTACTTCCTCAGTAAGGTCAATACCCATGGGGACTTTGTGAAACCAAAGTCCCATCGGTACTATGTTCGAATTAATACAGTGCAAAAGATAAGCATTATCCAGTTAATTGCATTTATAATGTTCAATTTCTTACCAAAGTCATAAATGGCATCTTTCAATGTTCCTTTTAGTTTGTGTGTTTGATTGTTGACATTAACTTTATACTTATCAAACGCACACTCACAATCAAGGAATTCTTTCAAACAGTGTTCTTTACGTAAGTCTTTAGGTTTACTAGCCTTATTAGTTTGTTTATTAGATAAAACAGTACCTGGAATAACAAATTCCTTGTTCGCTACATTAGAGTAAGTCTTCATATTCTGACTGTGTTTGGGTCTGGCCCCCGTTCTCCTAGCTTCATCAGAAATATTTCCAAAGGAAAAATCAAATGTGAATTCCGTTGGCGCCAATCTACTATTCACAAGTTCAGTTAAAACCTCTTGGTGAGGTAAATCAATTGCGTTACCCACACTGTGTCTGGAAATTTGGCCATTGGGTAACTCGGGTGAAGAAGTGATAACAAAGTCTTGCTGCTCCTCAGTATTGACCATATGTCTATTAGCTTGCTTCAAACCGTTACGGTGTAGCTGGAAATCCCTTTTATCAGTTCGAGTGGAGTTGTTGTGAACTGCTGGACAAACCTCCGCTTCACGATAAAACATCTCTCCACTTCGTGATATGAAATTATTCACTAACTCGAATAGCTTGCCAAACTCACCCCTTAGCGAATTCAATTCGGAACGAAGATCCGACAATTCATTTACTTTATCAGGGGAGTTGGTTGCTTCACCTTCCTGGTTCATGATGAACCAACAACAGAACAACCAGCGTATAAATCCAGAAGAAACAGAAGTGGCGTAAAACAAAACGCTGAACGCCCAAGAACCAGGAAAGAACTGCTGCTAATTCAAAATTATGTGATCAGCAAGCGAAGAAGCAGGCTGTAGTAACTTAAAAAAAACTTTTATTTAACAAGACTGCAAGGTTAAGCGCTTTCACCCACGCTAATGTGGGCTTCATCAGAACAATTAATAACCATGGCTACAATGTATATATATACTGATTTTGGCGCCAAACAATACTATAACATAAAAGCCATAGCTGTAATATATGCAAATCATACAAGTCTAATAATAACTATAAAATGTTAATAACTCAAATGTCCTCTTGATAAGACAACTGTGTGCTAAAATATATATAAGCCTGTGAATGAGATCTATAAATATAAAATACATAATTTTAAATATTTGTATAAAAATGTAATAAAATGTACATATAAATGTGTAAATGTACATATAAATATCAATTCCCTATAAATTACTTACAAAGTAATAAATTGTTAACATTTGTTAATTTCATCAAAAAATACAATTGATTCAAAACTTATACATCACTAATAAAATACTTTACTAAAATATTTCACTAATAAACTTTTAAATATCCAAAATTGGTTTGACCGCTATATAGTCATTTAATCCAGGTGGGGTTGTGGCATCAGTTAATATTTGCCAATAGCATTCCCTATATGCTAATTTGCCCTTAATATTACCCCCTCTGGGATCCATTTTAATAGTTTCCAAAATGCTAAATCTAAACTCATGGTCATCACCTCTAATCAAACAGTGTTTGGCTAACGCATTTTTGTCATCTTTCTTCCTAATACTATACAAATGGGCATATATTCTCTTTCTAAAATGTTGTTCCGTCTTACCAATATAAAAAGAGAAACATGAAGTACATTTCGCCAAATAAACTAAGTATTTGGTGTTACAGTTTCCTCTCATAGGATGTATTTTGGTCTTATTGTAATTTTTTAATACTATGTCTCTTTCATCCGAAATGTACTTGCATTGTGCACAATGACCACATTTGTTAGAATAAAATGAACTCTGTATAGCCTTATTCTTGCTGCTTGTTTCAAATAAATATTTTAAATTATGTCCCATCCTATATACAAAACTAGGTTTTGATCCCAATAAGTTTGTAAGTTCATCATTCACCAACAGACTGTGCCAATGCTTAGTCATAATTTCCTTTATCCTGTTACTAAAAGGACCGTATTCTATAACACACGATCTATTGTAAGGTTTTACACTCAACATCTCCTTACTATCAGTATGTACCTCCGTAGAGTTAGTACATCGAGTCCCCAATATAGGGGCATACTTAGTACTCCATTGTGCCATCACCTTAGTGCTTACATTTTTCATCATACTGGGATTATAACCCCTACTAGAAAATAAATGTGTGATAAAATGTATTTCTTTCACCATATCATCATAATCAGAGGTCATTCTAAGTGCCCTTATACATTGTCCCTTGTATATGTTGCACTTTGTTTTATAGGGATGGCAACTTTCAAAATCTAAGTATGAATTAGTGAATGTTTCCTTTCTGTATATGTTGGACTTAAATACAAAATTTTTTCTACTGACTAAAGTGTCTAAATAAGGAACCCCAGTGTTACTACAGGTGTAAGTGAATTTCAAAAAATCACTACTACTATTTAAATATGTAACAAAATCATAAAAAGAAGACTGGTCACCTTCCCATATTAAATAAATGTCATCCAAGTAACTAAGTAAGTATTTTATTAGTGATGTATAAGTTTTGAATCAATTGTATTTTTTGATGAAATTAACATATGTTAACAATTTATTACTTTGTATGTAATTTATAGGGAATTGATATTTATATGTACATTTACACATTTATATGTACATTTTATTACATTTTTATACAAATATTTAAAATTATGTATTTTATATTTATAAATCTCATTCACAGGCTTATATATTTTTTAGCACACAGTTGTCTTATCAAGAGGACATTTGAGTTATTAACATTTTATAGTT